>NC_028648.1:47015650-47073942 GCF_001406875.1 Solanum pennellii | reverse complement strand
ATATACATACTTATATACATATATATATATATATATATATATATATATATATATATAAAGTTGAATATATATCCGTTGATGTGGCTGTCACGATCGGGGAGCACCACCTAGACGTAACTGTCGTCTTCCTTCTCAAAGAGGCCTTAGACTAGCCCTTAGCATACATCATCACATATCATAGGTCCAGAAAATGCAAAAATTTTAAAACTTTTACATAGTGAAGTAAACATAGAGTTTTCGTTTATCATATATGAAGTTTACACAGACTTCTGGCCTATGAAGTGTACATAGACTTCTCATTAATACAATATAAGCCAATTCATGAAGTTGTCTAATAATAGTCTAACATATAACCATCTAATAGAGAACTACAAATTTTAGGCATAGCCCTTACACTAGTATAATACGCCACATATAGGCTTACAACTATGTCTCAACATAAGGAAATAACAAGTGTCTTTAGGCATAGACAATACTAATGAAGATAGAAAATGACATCATCCTTGAACTTTGAGGACTCACCAAAAACTTGGGATAGATATCCAAGTCTTCCTTATAATTGGCGTCGAAAGCATTACAATGGCCTGAACTTACATATTTGTAGAATTAGAAAGAATCTGAGTTAGTACAAACCACATGTACTATGTTTGGAAACATATGCAAGTAAAACTATTGAAATCATGTTTAAAGGGACATTTTGTTCAAAACCAAACTATAAGTCACTTTGAAAGCCTTTTATGCACATAGAAGAGCATATACAAGTCAATGATCATATGATAATGCTTAAAGGGACAATATGTTACAAGGAATGTCTTCATTTCATATAACATCATATCATGCATAATCATCATTGTATATATAACAATTTAGACCCATATCATGTTCATCAATGAAGTCAACATTATATAAGATCATCATCATGTGAAGTCAACATTTGAATTTTGCTCATAATATAAGCACATAAGAACACCCTCTTAGGACTCCCTTCAAGGTCAACTTGTGGAATGGATAGGTAAAGTCCCATACCCTTAGTTGCACTAAGTAGAATCCCTTAAGTCACCCTAGTTAAAGTTCATCTTTATTACTTCATAAATTTCTTTTACTTTCGGGAACAATCACCTTAACCGAAATTAAACCATGTGAGCTAAACATGAAATCCGGTGTCATAAAACCCTACACTGAAAGAAAGTGCTCTATTTGCCAAGGTAGAACCAAAACATGAACATAGCATTTTAGGTGGATCCACTAACTAGTTTTCCTTTGGGGGCAACATAGTTAAGGAACTAGGATATATGTATTGGAAACCCTCTTTATGCGCAATAACATTATAGTCCCCATAACTAGAACCATTCCAAACCTACCTTACCTCATTGGGAAAGGACACCTCTGATATATAGTTCACTCAATGTTAAGTTAAAGACCCTTTTTGAAATGTCTTTACGTTTTTCTTAATCATAAAATGTTAATATAGGACATAGTAGACTAAACCATTGTAATTATCATGTCATTATCTCTTTAGGTATTGCATGAGAATTTCCTTTCATTACAACCTATAATTTAGTGATATCATCACATCATAGTCATATCATAATAAGGCAGACAAAACAATCACATTCAACCTTGCATGATCGTACCTTTATCAAGATCTCACAATTCAACATATCCATATCATGCCATCATAGTCAAGAATAAACAATTATTATTGATGTAGAGAACATATAGTCATAGAAATTCATGCCAATAGCTTCCAAAACGTCCTTCAATATCTTACCCTAAGTTCCAATATATTCATCCATTAATTAACTCATCATCATCATATAATAGTGAATTAAAAAATTAAATATTAAATTCCAACAACACTAATCATCTACAAGTCCAATTTATTGCTATGGTTAGGGAAAAGGGTTCATTCATGGATTGTTTCACAGATCTAGGTCAAAGACTAAGAACTAAAACAATTAACCAATAACCTATCACAATCTATCAATATAAACCAATGTAATTCAACCCTATATCAATTTGAAAGGCAATTCAAGAAATTGGATGAAAACCCAAGTTTTACACAAATTTAGAAAGCTATTTTGAAGAGCCTCTTGTGGAAAGATATTCGAAGAGTGAATAGCTTCCATACATTAAGATTCCTTGAATAATGATTTACAAAACGTGATTATTAGATCACTAATAAATCTTGGACCTTGGTCTTCACTAGTGGTCTTTGGAATAGATAGAGAATGTGTAGAGAGCAGTTTAGAAAATTGAGTTTGGAAAAGAATGGGGTGTTAGGTAAGTTTAAGGCTTAAGTCATATGCGGCCCCTTAAAGTTGTCCGTATATTTCACTTAGACACCTCAATTTAGCCTCATACCTATTGAACACCTTATGTGTTCAAAAACAGTTCCTATTGGACAGAAATGGCTTACCTGGCAAAAATGTGTATTTCACAGTCCCCAAGCACGTGAAACCATTGGAAATGATCTTTTTTTCTTTTTTTTTTCAATTAATAAACCTAATTAATAAATAATGCATAAATTTAATTAATCTAAAATTAAAAAAATTATCTTCTTCCCACATACCTTTGTGCAACTACTCTCACCTCTTTCCATACCCACACCTACCCCGTCCATCTTTTCTCCGATCCCCTCAAATTCTTCTTGTATTTTTTCTATTTTTTTTCTTTCTCTATGTAAATCTAATTAAAGTCTCAAATTTTTTGGCAAAGTTCCATTGTTTCAATAAAAATAATATTCCGATGAAGCAAATGATTATCTTTTCTGTAAAAAATTATCTTTTCTTGTAATTTGTTATAAATAATTGGCGGCCTAAATAATTATTAGTGAAAAGAAGATAAAAGATAGTGAATAGAAGGTTTTGATGCCAATCAGAATGAAAGGTGAATGAGGAATTAGCTTTGATTGACAATAATGATGAAATATGGATAAAATTCAATGGAGAAGAAGAAAAGGCTGGAGGCTATTGTTGACTAGCCTTGAGACGCCGGGTCCAGTGAAAAGGGAATGAAGAAGAAGAAGCATGGAGGTTGCAGTTCAGGTCGACGAGAAGAAGAAGAATGGTGGGTAGACGGTAGGTTGGGGTGGGGGTGGGGTGGATTAATTCAATTTTTGTTTTCTTAAATTGTTTTTTGACTGTTTAGATTAAAAAAATTTAAAAATTAATCCAATTGTCATGTGTCATCGCTTCTTTGGTCCATTTGTTATGTTTGAGAGTTTGAAATGCACGCATATTTCTCTTTTATTTGACTATCATTTTGTGTTAAATTGGTATAAATTTGTTTAGGTTCAAGTGTTCAATAGGTATGAGGCTAAATTGAGGTGTCTAAGTGAAATATACGGACTACTTTAAGGGGCCGCATATGACTTAAGCCTTAGTTTAATGACTAAAATTTTTTTGATAGTCCCAAAATAACTTAATCAACCACACATTAACCCTTAATTAATTTATTAACTAATTATCTAATTAACCTTACTTTGACAAAAATTTGGCAGTGAACCAAGGCTCCAATCGATGAGTCACGTCGATGGTCCGTTGACCAAACCACGGCCCCGTACTGGTCATCCGTGGTTCGTGTCATAGACCTTGATTTTTTGGGATTTTTGGGATATGGATAAGTATGAACCAACGAGCTCCATCGATGGGTCTTTGACCCATCGACGGCTCGTCGTTTGGTTCGTCGATTGCTACTGTCAAACGACAACTTTAAGGCTAAAATGTTAGGTTCCTCTTCAAGTACCCTTAGGGTGGTTCTTGGGGAGTCGTACCTAGACGTTTCGATCCTAACACACTCTAATATGTGTTTTAAAACTCCTTTCCAAATTTTACTAAATTTCGACTCATATAACCCCTTGAAACACCAAGGCACACTAGCTCACCTTTCACAAATCTCCAGAAGTCATGGTCGTTTATTGAGGTTTTAGTCTAACACTTTCTAATTGGGTTGATTACATTAGTTTAGGCTTAGAAACACTGTTTTAGGGCTTAGTTCTTCATGTGAGCCTCTATACTAAGTCATGGAATTTCGAAGTGTTACATTATCCCCCCCTTGGGAACATTCGTCCCCAAATGACACCTAAATCCTTTTTATAGGGAGAGAATGAGACTCAATACTAGCAACCCAACCAACAAAATAGCACAACATAAGATCATTATGAGTCAAGGACCATAGGAATACTTCAAAACTCCACTAAACACATAAATATGGAATTACACATAGCAACTCAAATAACCATTTACCACATATTAGAGATCAACACTTCATATCACATAATGAGGAACTATCTTGTCAACATCAACATGAGCTCAACATAAACATCAAGACTTACCATGCAAACCCTCTTTCAATACAACATTAAACATGATTACTACCATTTCATGAAGGTTACTATACACATAACACAAATAAGTACAAGTTAAGTAAGAGAGTATTTTTCATGAAAAACTCATTTTATCATGAAACTTTACAAAAATATGCACATACCTTGAAAATCAAGTCAAATTCACATTATTCATGATTACATAATTTTGAGAGGAACTACTAACCTCAACTTTGTACAAAATTTTAAGGTTAAAGATGAGGATAACGGGACTTCATACTGGCCTCGGCCTCCCATGTTGGTGGTTTCTCCATATGACTTTTTCGGAGGCCACCACTTTGTTCCTCAACTTCTTGACTTGGCGATATAGAATTTCAACCAGAACCTCTTCATAAGAAAGGTTCTCATCCACTCCTAACCCTTAAATTGGGAGAATGCATAACAGGTCGCCTATACATTCCTTAAGCATGTGGACATGAAATATGGGATGAACCGCGGCTATTTCATTTGGTAATTTCAACTCATACGCAACCTTTCCGACCCGCTTCACTATCTCATAAGGACCCACAGACTGGGGATTATGCTTTCCCTTTTTACCAAATCTCATCACCCCTTTCATGGGTGAAGTCTTCTAGTAGAGTCAATAATCTACATCTAATTCAAGTCTTCTTATATTGCTGGCAAAAGATTTTGCCGACTATAGGATGTTTTCAACCTATCCCTTATTATCATATCCCTTTCTAATGCCCCATACATTATCTCGAGATCAAGGAGTGAAGACTCACCTACCTCAAACCAACCAACTGAAGACCTAAACCTCCTACCATAGAGTTCTCCAAATGGTGCCATGGAAATACTCGAATGGTAGATATTATGATTGGAGATCTCTATCAATGGTAGGTGATCGTCCCAATTACCTTTGAACTCAATAACACAAGCTCCTAACATATCCTCTAGGGTTTGGATGGTACGTTCCTCTTGGACATCCGTTTGAGGATGAAAAGTTGTACTAAGTTTCACTTGAGTACCTATCCCCTTTTGAAAAGACCACCAAAAATAAGAAGTGAATGGAGCACCTCTACCCGAGATGATGGACAAGAGAACCCATGCAAATTCACAATCTCATTAAGGTACAACCTTGTATATTCCTCCACCGAATAAGTAGATTTGACGGGAATAAAGTGGGACGATTTCGTCAATCTATCAACAATAACCCATATTGAATCATTTTCCCTACGAGTTCTAGGAAAACCCTCTACAAAGTCCATATTGATATCGTCCCACATCTAAGTAGGGACATCCATCACTTGAGTTAAACTACCCGATCGTTGAAATTCGTCCTTAACTTGTTGACAATTAGGAATTTAGCCACAAAATCCGCTCTATCTCTCTTCAAACCATCACACAAATATACATCTTGAAGATCACGATACATTTTTGTGTCACAAAGATTAATGGCATATGGGGAACCATGATCCTCTTCCAAAATTCATCCCCTTAGACTGTTGGAATATATGAAACAGGATATCCTTTTATTAGGGGGTGTTATGCATAGAGCCCAAGAAATATATTATGAACTCTTTCAGATTGATATAGTGAATTGAATTAGTACCAAAAACCCCTTCTTGGCGAAAAGTCAAGAAATCCACAAAAAAGAAAATTGAATCTAATTAGGCTAATTTAGGGGGTAGAGAATATGAGATAGGGAATATGGATTCTTTCGTTAAAGAATAGGAGCGATACTATCATAGTGAAGGGAGAGGCGAAGCCTAGTAACACAACATCATGGTTTAGCCTAGCACTGACAAGCAGTTCACCGCTTTCACATGGCAGAACCATCTACATCCGATACACACAATCTACTTTGGGACCTAAGTACCCCATCCCATTAGGAGAATGTTTCATTAAACTTGCTAAGAACTAATTTCTTCGATTCCATCAAAGAGGATCAAGGTGTTGCATAGACTTCACCTCTACCATAAAAGATGATTTGGAGTTATAATGCACTATATATATATATACATATATATACATGAACATCCAATTGAGCCAAACTATGCACCTCTTTCACTGACTCGTTATTATCATCGGGAGCATGGGCTAAATACCCATTGACATTCGACTTAGAGCGTCCGCAACCACATTGGCCTTTCCAGGGTTGTAAAGAACACTCATGTCATAATCCTTCAAAAGTTCCAACTATCTTCTTTGTCGGAGATTCAACTCCTTTTCAGTGAACACATATTGAAGTCTTTTGTGGTTCGTAAACACATCCACATGGACACCATATAGGTAATGCCTCCATATTTTCAAAGCAAACACTACAACCACTAATTCAAGGTCATGAGGTGGATAGTTCTTCTCATGCACCTTGAGTTGTCTAGATGCGTATGCTATCACCTTACGGTGTTGCATAATAAAACAACTCGAAACTATTCGAGAAGCGTAATAATAAACTATAAAACCCTTGGTTCCCTCCGATAAAGTCCACGGCAAAGAAGAGGTATGTTTATCTTGTAACTCTTTCAAACTTCTTTCACAAGCTTTCGTCGATTCAAACTTAACTTTCTCTTGGGTCAAGGTTGTCAAAGGAGAAATAATGGATTCAAACTGATTACAGTGATTTAGGTCATTTTTCGAAAAATCCATATTTTAGTCAATTCATGATATAAACATGCTAATATGCAAAGTAACGCCATATAAACACATCTTACAACATAATCATAGCTTCATAGAATACACAATGCAAGAAATTAATGAAATTGAATTCAATAAAACTCCTAAACACCATGCACATACAACATGCTTCTATATCATTATATCCCATCTTCTAACCATAATCCCCCACTTAAAAGGAACTCATATCTCTAGAAAGAAAAGCAAGGACTTACCCTCATCTTTCTCATCCGGCTTTGATCCTCTTGCCCGGAGTGCATAGAAATGCCTCGTTGCTTGAACGTCATCGTTTGGAGCATTTTGAGCAACTTGCTTACTCTCTCTTCCTCGAGCCTCAATGATAGGACAATCTCTAACCTTATGATAATCTTTCCCACAACCAAAACAACCACTAGTACTGGCTAGACACTTCACATAGTGCCACTTTCCAGAAATGACACATGAAGGCTTTTCATTTTGAGAACCACCCCCTTTTGTCAAATTTCACCATAGCACTCCTAGGTTCTTTTTGAGTTTGAGCCCTCTTCTTAACCCTAGTTTTCTCATATTTACTAGAACCACCCCTTTTAAAGTTTCTAGTCATCCTCTTAAGTTTAGACTCTTAAATTGATTGTGCATACACCATGAGTCTAGCTACATTCATATCATGTAACATTGCCGTATGACATTCTTCACTTACTAAGTCGGCAACACCAGTCACAAAACGACTCATTTCATCCCTTGGATTTGACCTAATAGAGGGAGAATATTTGGACAGCTTAGAGAACTTCAAAGAGTATTCCTTAACACTCATATTGCCTTGCTTGAGATTGATAAACTTATCTACCTTAACTTCCCTGATCTCACGGGAAAGTACTTACAAAGAAAAACTCGCTTAAATTCGTCCCACTTAATCGGACTCGACTCCTCCTTCCTATTGCCTTTCCATTGTGTGTGCCAACTTGAGCCACATCTTTCAGTTGATACGAAGCCAACTCCGCTTTCTCCCAAGATGTCACTCCCATAGTATGCACTATCTTGTACACCTCATCTACAAACTCTTGGGGATCCTTTCCCAGCTGAGAGACAAGAAAGATAGGAGGATTCATCCTCACAAAATTTCTCAACCTAGAGGTCATAATGCTCTCCACCACATTCGCCCTATGCACCATTCTCAAATTCACTTGAGTAGTCATGGCTCGGGCAAAAGCAAGCAAAGCCTCTCTAATATTCCTATTACTCAACTCCGGGACATCATCACCTCCACTCACAATAGGGACTTGATCACCTTGAGCATCTTGAGGAACTTGCTCAACTTCCTCAACATAAGACGGAATATTCTCTTGCCCCTCATTCTCCTCAACTCTCCTAGCCGGTGTCCTCATCGTATTCATCTTCCTAGAACCATAAGAAAAACCATAAGAAAAGAGTACTCATAACTTATACCCTAAGGCACTACATAGGAGTAAAAAAGAAGGGAAACTCTATCGTCATATATCCTCTCGCCCATTGATGTGTCACGACTCACACCGATGGCTCAAGACTCTACTAGACATGACTTGATCAGACTTTTTGATTCCTAATACTACTTTCACAACCTATGCTCTGATACCAAGTTTTTCACATCCCAAAACCACACAATAGAAGTTAGGGGCAATCTTGGATTTCAACGGGCGTACTTGACCTCTCGAAGGTCTTGTACAAGCCCTTACATATCATTCATAGCATAAACATAGTGAAAACTAGTGCGAAATTAAAACTTTTAACAAAACATATCATAGTCTTTAAAAATCTCTTTCATATAAAGTCATAGGAAATACTAAGTCTCAATTTCATCAAACATATGACACAAGAATACTTGGGACACGAGCCATATACAATGCTAATATAGAAATACTTAGTCTATTACAATACTTCTAATAGATAACATAAAAGACATATATGCCCTCGAGTTAAATGAGGACATACTTCAACTTCTCTTGAACGATTCTACGGTTCAAGTCTTCCTTCTCAAATGCTCCTCACCTACCAACAAATATAGATATAGATAAAAGCATGGAGTTAGTACAACCACATGTTATAAGTATGACATAATGCATGAAAATCATAAAACAGACATTTATTCGAAATATGCATTCTTTTCAGTTAAAAATTATTTTCTAATCATCAGAACAACATATAACAGCTTAGAAACATATAAGATAACATTTAAGCAATTTAACATATTTTTGTAAGCACTTTACAGTAGCGTCACTTCACTGTTACAGTGAAGTAATTTCTCTTCACTTTTAACTTCTTCGACCGTGTAGTCTCCTCACAAAAAGCTATTTTAAGACCAACTTAAGCAACAAAAAGCGAGACCACCCATACAACCTCCCTAAGCATACCTAAATGACCTCAAGAACACTTATAATAAGTCACATACACACTTCAAGACATCAAACATATCAACATAGAGATAATATGTCATTTCCTCATCAAAGACTATCAAAAGACTTACTTATGTACATATAGAAGATAACGTCCATGACTGACCTCTTCAAGACTATCTAAATAATCGTTAAGACTTCCTATGTTCGAATCATGTCCACATGATCTATATCTTCCCTAACTAGAGTCATTCTTAAGACTCATCTAGGTAAGATACAAAGTGACCATTCCTATGCCCGCTTCACACCTTAACTAGACATACCTTAACTACTCTAGATAAGTACTTATTCCATTTACATACTTCGTAACATAAGTCATTAGTTCATTAAGAGACTCATACATCACATAAAGGACATTCAAGTAGAGATCTTAGACAAGACCTAGTGGCTCTAACTAACATCTTCAAAGCCTATTGTGCAATGTCTAGATAGCGTCCCATACCACCACCTAAACTTCGTAGAACTTCTCTAATGCTAGTAAGTATCCCATATGATGAGAATAGGCAATAACCGATATAGACCATGATAGCTAGACATGGAATTCGAGTTCTAACCTACTCCGATATGGGTGTTATACTTTACAAGGGTAGTTCTAAGAAACATCCCATGAAGGCACATGCTTAAGGAATATGAAGGGATTTTATGCACTTTAGCATCATTCTCAAGTATAGGTACATTGTACTGTAGTCTCATTCTCAAGTAGATCTACTTCCTATTACATAATCACTCGGTGCTAGCCTTGGTTCTCATAGAGTAATTGACATTAAAGGATCACATAAAGAGGTTCCTTATCTAGTTCACAACCTAATCACATTCACCCTACCAAAGATGTCCGCTAGATCATTATGCCTTTACTAAGATAGCTCATTATGACCTTACTAGGGATTCATATGATGCCATTCCAGCGAATTAAGCTTAAGTCCACCATTCCCTTACATGAAGGATACTATTATGTCTCTCCACATCAACAATCATAACATAACCTTTACCACGTACATGACCTTCTTAACATGCTCTAATGTCTCACATATCTTTTATTCATACATGTCAAGGGTGAAGTAAGCCTATCTAGTCAAGTTATATCATAATCTCATAACATTCATTCATATATCAAGTAAGGGACACAAGTCTACTAAACAAGACACTACATTCTTTCACCTTATCACATATAACATTCTTTAAAGCACTTACGATTAGTCCTTAACATTTTTATGTCACCCTATACATTACTACTACATCATCAATATAATCATTATAGAATCATATAGTCAAGTAGGAACAATCATGAACCAACTCTAAGACTACACATATAAGCACATATTTATAGTCTAAAATGATCACCTACATAACATCAATAATACACATATACTTTCACATTTCTTAACATGTACATAGATATCATCATTATTCACATAATCAACTATACAAATAGTCACATTACTTCAAGTAGTGTCGAAAAGGCCATGATTATCATATTGCATAAAGTAACGCAGCAAAGCCACGTCAATTGCAAGTAAATCACATAACACCGCCACCATAAGACGCCGACAAAGCCACGTCAATTGCAAGTAAATCACATAACACCGCCACCATAAGTGGAACATACCAATCATAATATAATTGAAGTATAAACAACATCAAAATAAAGGATAGGGCAGCGTACCACCACTCCATCCTCAACACATTAATTCGATGCTAAATCATCCAATTCAATACTATAAGGCCCTTACCATTGACCATGAAAAATAATTCAACATAAAAACTATAATAATCAATGAAATATGTAGATTAAATAAATATTCATCAATCTAAGATAACCTAGATATCAATTGAACAAAATTCTTATATCATTATAAAGCTTATAGAAATCTACACCAAAATTCATCAACATTAAGTCAATATCAAGTAACCCATAACTAAGTCAAAATGTAGGGTTCATCCAATTCATGGGTTCATACGTAATTTAGGTTAAAATCATCAAATACAATATCAATTAAATCATTATTCTATGTTTAAAATCATTAATGCAAGAACCCGTGGTAGAATCATGAAATTGGACAATTCAACTTTAAAACTTTAGAAAACATCTTGAGAATTGCGGATCCTTGATGAAGATAGTTTCAAGGATCAAAATCCATATATTGATGAAGCTAATTCTTCACTTTGATGAAGAATCTCCACTCAAATTGGTCACTTAAATCCCTTCCTTGAGTTTGAACTTCAATGGAGTCCTAGAGAGAATTCTAAGGGATTTGGGATTTTTGATTTGGAAGAATGAAATATTCTAAGTGTTAAACACTTATATTCATGTTTAAAATATCTTAAATACACAATAAAACCCGCCAAAACTATTATTTAGAAGTGGGGTGAAATTACAACTTCACCCCTCACTTAACAATGAAGCTGCACAACTTCACAGACGGAAGGGCCATCGATGGCTCGTCCCTTCACCAACTGACCGTGTTGTTGGTCCGTGGTGTAGGACTGACGCTTGTATTTGGAATCTCCTCTCCCACGACTAAATCTAAGTTGACGATACCCAACTAACGGGGCATCGATTGATCCACTGGGCGTCGACTGCCTCCGTGGTTTGGGCTGTCTTGGGTAGCCTTGACACCAAGTTTGGGTCCTTCCTCAAGGACCCTTGGTTGGTCCTTGGGAAAGTTTGCCCGGACCTTTTCAACCCAAACACGATTGTATACGATTTTAGCACCTCTCACACGATTTTCATGCAAAATGAACACATAAAACGCGACGAAACATGCCTGGACACACAAGGTCATTTCAAGGCAACACTTTCGAACGTCATGGACATTCTTGGACGTTTGACCTCCAAACTCCACGAAACTTAACACACAACCTATATATGCTATAATAAATCATTTAAATACCTTAAAATCTAATGAATCACACATAAATAGATAATACCACATATGAGGCACTTATGTGATGTAATCGTCGAACGTCTTGGTCGTCCCTTGACGTTTGACTTCCAATAAATCTAAACTCTTATACACTTCCTCAATCCCATATAATTACTTATTTAGGACCTTAAACCATCATTACCAGCATTTTAGTATCTATTTAATATAAGTCACTTTAGGGGTCTTACAGAAATCATCCTACAAGCTTTTAGAGACGAAATAATTCGACCTCTAGGAATTGAGTTTCTCCCGTTCAATTCTAAAAAGGGTTCATTAGTAAATTGGAACTTAACTACCCTTTTTATACAATCAATAGAACCAAAACAAGCGTTCCAAAATCCATCCCCAATATGGTATCAAAATCTAACATATCAAGTTCTACCAAATCAACAAATATAACTCTATTAGGAAATGATATAGGACAACTCGTAAAGACTCTTCTAGACACAGCGGAGTCACCTACAGGGGTAGTAACCAAAAATGGTTCAATCAACACATTGGTTAATACATTAAACTTCATGGTCACTAAGGGAGTTACAAATGATAAGGTGAAACCGGGATCTACTAAAGCATAAACATTAACGAAAAGCACTTGTAACATACTAGTGACAACATCGGTAGAATTCTCTTGATCACCCCTATAGCAAAGATCATAGAAGAGGTTCTTCTTAGGAACATCAAAACTAGACATTCACCAATATGCTTTTTAGCACCCCCATAGGAAAATCCCTCGCATTATGGCCACCCTTTCTACACCCAAAGCAATTTTCCGTCCCAACTAGACATTCACCAATATGCTTCTTAGCACACATGGTACAAGTAGGTTTCTCACTTGGTGAATTTCCACTTCTTTCATTTTGGGCCTAGGGTTAGACACTCTATCCTTGCTCACCTTGGGGAAATTGTAAGGAACTTGGTAGGAGACCCTCTACTTGAATCTAGGCTTGTCTTGAATTCCCAAATTTCCCTTATAGTACCTCCTTTATAAGGTTTTGCCCTCTTGAACTCCCTATTCTTCCTCTTGACCCTACTCTCCTCAACTTGTTGAGTATGCACCATCAAACGAGAAGTGTCCATGTTGTCATCAAGCATCATCGAACAACACTCTTTCGTAAGATCATCAGACACGAAAATGTCTCATTTCTTCTCTAGGATTAGACACCAAAAGAAGAGGCATATTTGGACAACTTAGTGAACTTAAAAGAGTATTCTTGCACACTCATACCTCATTGACGAAAGTTGATGAATTCTTCCACTTTTGCCTCTTTTTTCTCTCTCAAGAAGAACCTACCAAGAAATACCCTCCTAAAAACTTCCCAACTTATGAGACCTGCTCTCAAATCCCTATTGTACCTCCATTGGGTATACCAAGTTTGAGCCACATCTTTGAGCGGCTAGCTTGGCTTTCTCATTTGAACTCACTACAATAGCTTACAATATCTTGTAGACCTATTCACCTTCAACCCAAAGAACATTGGAGGGTTCATCTCTGTGAAGTCCCTCTAGCGAGAATCCTTGGTACTAGCAATTTGGTTCACACGAGCTCCAACTTCCCAATTTTCTTGAGTCTGCATGGCTTGAGCTTGAGTAGATATGGCTTGAGCTTGAGTAGTCATGAGCCAAGTTGATGAAATCCAACCTTATCTCTTCATCCGTCATGGTTGGAGGATTGACTGGAGCTTGGTCACCTTGTGGAGCATTTTCTTGAGAAGTAGCTTGATAATCTTGGGGAGGAACTCCTATATTGGCAATCTCTTCTTCAACTCTTATTGCAGCTGCCTTTTTAGTAGTCATACCCTATAACCACAAGAAAAGGGTTAGAATAAAAAGGAGACATAGAGTTACCACTCTTGAGGAACGACTTTCAATAATACAAAAGAGGTGAGAATTTTCTAAGCATCACATAGCCTCCCATTCATAAGTCTGGAGCGCTTCACAATTATGAACAAGAATCTACATAGACGTGGTTTAGTGAGACATCCATCCTAAGATTACTCAACCTGTCCATGATACTAAGTTTATCACGACAGGGGAGAACCCCTACACGTAATCACCATCTTCATCCTTAAAGAAGCCTTAGACTAGCCCTTGGCATACATCATTACATAGCTCGAGCAAATGCAGAAAGTTTAAAACTTTTACATAGTGAAGTATACTTAGACTTCTCACTTATCATATATGGAGTTTACATAGACTCCTAGCTTATGAAATGTTCGTAGACATCTCTTTTATGAAAAATAGCTAATTCATAATGTAGTCTAAGAATTCTCACATTTAACAATCTAATAGAGATTAACAGAGTTTGGACATAGCCCTTACACTAGTACATTACACCACATATAGGCTTACAAATAAGTCTCAACATAAAGAAAGAACAAGTGTCTAGACAATACTAATGAAGATAGAAAATTACATCATCCACGAACTTTGAGGACTCACCAACAACTTGAGAAAGATGTCCAAGTCTTCCTTGTAATTGGCCTCTAATTCTTTGCAATGGCCCGAACCAACATATTTGTAGAAATATAAAAAAATATGGGTTAGTACAAATCACATGTACCTTCATGGATACATATGCAAGTAAAACAATTGAAATCATGCTTAAAGAGACATTTTGTTGAAAACCATTCTAAGTTACTTTGAAATCCTTTTATGCACATATAAGAGCATATACAAGTCAATGATCATAACATCACTTAAGAGAAGTACATATCCAACACACGATCCACATCATCATAAAGTCATATCAACATGAATAACAATAATTCATGTACTAGAGTACACAAAATCAAAGCATAAAAGATCCTTACTCACAATCCCATCCCAAGCCTACAAGTGCAATGCTCATGGGAAGCCCCATAACCCCACATAATCAAGTAAACTAGAAAAGAGACTATAGACAATGTCTACATTTCCTATAACATCATATAATGCATATTCGTCATCATATATATAGCAATTTATAGCCATATCATATTCATCAATGAAGTCAACATTATATAAGATCATCATCATGTAAAGTCAACATTTACATTTGACTTATAGCATAAGCACATAAGTACAGCCTCCTAGAACTCCCTTCAAGGTCAACTTGTGTGATGCATAGGTAAAGTCCCATAACCTTACCTACTCTAAGTATAATACCTTAAGTAACCTAGTTAGAGTTCATCTTTATTGCTTCTTTCATTCATTTTACTTTTGGACAAATAGCCTTAACTGATATTCGACCATGTGAGCTAAACATGGAATCCGATGTCATGAAACCCTACACCTAAAGAAGGTGCTCTACTTTCCAAGGTTAATTCTAGATTAATGAATGTGATAAATTTTATACATTAAATACATCCAAATCACAAGGTCAGTGTTTGTTTTTATGGTGATAAAATGTTAATCATCAAAATTCTAAAGATACATATTTGGAATAAATTCTACTAAGCATATGCTAGAAAGTAACTTCAATATTAAAGAAATTAAAATTACTGATGTTATTGAAAAGATACTTGACAAGTTTAAGTGGTTGGATTTTAGTATTGACAAGACTCTAATAAATGTGAGCTTTGCACTTCAAAAGAAGGAAGGAAAAAGTGACTCACAATTATATTATTCTAGAGTATTGAGAAGTATGATATATGTCATGAAGTGTACACAATCAGATATAACATGTTCTATTAGTAAACAGAGTCAGTTCATAAGTAATCTCAATCAAACTCATTGGTTGGACTACAATGAAAATAGTTTTTGAGTATTTAAAAAATACTTAAAACCATGGTTTTGCACTATAACTAATTCACGAGTGGGTATGTATTTTGTTGGTGGAGCATTATCTTGGAAATCTTCCAAACAGAAATGTATTGTTTGCTGAACTATGAATCTTAATTTATAACTCTAGCTAAGGCCTGTAAAGAAGTTGAATTACTCCAAAATTTCTTGAAAGATTTTTTGCCCAAACCTTTTAGCTCCAGTATGCATACACTTTGTGAGTTAATTTGCAATAGGTAGGGCATCAAGCATGAGGTATAACGGAATGTCTCGTCATATATGAATTAGACATAATATCGTTAGAGAACTACTCTCTAGGGAATTCTCATAATTGACTATAAATTCAAAGGATAATGTGTCGGATCCACTAATAACAGTGTTAACTAGAGAGAGAGGTTATAGATTATCAAAGGGAATGAGTCTATGGCCAAGGACAACTCATTATGGCGTAAATCTTCCTAGAAGTGTGGTGATACCAAATATCTAGGTTCATAGAGATCAACCAAAGTCATTAATGATGATTAAACATTGTAAAAATATTTTTTATGTTCCATTCTCATAATAAGACAATGTTCAATAACAATGATAAAAGCATTAGGACTTTTTCATGGTTTCTAAGTTTGATACATGGTATATCAAATGGTGTATATACGAGATAACACATTTAGAAATCACCTATATAGGGGTGAAGTGCAAGCCGCTTCAACGATAATCCAGTAAGGTCATTTCTCTACGCACTTATAAACTAAGACGTTGTCACATCTGGCAACTAAAATGAACTAGAAAGGAGTTTAAAATCTGGAAATACTTATTTTTTGAAAGTATAAGGAAATTTGAAATTTTTAAGTAGATTGAAAAGTGAGTTTTTTTCAACTCTTAACCGTCATAAATCCTAACACAGGATGAATATGGTTTGAAATTCCTTGGTGTTATCTTTCCAACGCCACCGAGCTTTAGCAATTCCAAATTCGGATGAGTGAATTATGTCCTTTGAAAGTTGGGTTGTTGGACTCAAGGAAATGTCTAAACCAGGGATTTTTAATGGTATTTTAGTCTTTTCATTATCGTATCATTTTAATTTATTTTTAGGAGTTTAACAGGGGTCAATACTGAACTTAATCATTTTTAGAATTTGGAATTTTCACGCTAAGAAGAAGGGAATAAGGGAAAATTCATCAAGATCAATCAAGAATATTAGTGTTTTGGCCAAAGGATTTCTTCTACCAAGTATGTGAGTCTATCTCAACGTTTAATTCATTCATCCACGTGTCAATCACGTTTGAGCGTGATTTTATCCTACAAAGATCTTATTTTGAATGTTGTTCTTGAATTGCTTTCATTCTTGAATATGAGTTGAAGTTTATGAAATTCTTGTGATTGAAAGTGTTGTTTCTTGAGTCCATTGGGCTAGATCCTTGTGTATATGATGTGGGCACATGAAATCTAAGTTAATTTGAGAAAAGAAATCGCATTCAAAACTATTTAACGTCAGAAAACAAAAGGAAAGTTCATCAGGCGTCATCTGGGGAAGGTAGGCGCGGCGCGCCTTTTCTACGCCAAAGGGCCTAGGGCGGCGCACCTGTCGCCAAATGTGGCCTCTAAACTTTGGGTTGGGTGTGACGCACCCCGGATGCGCCCAAATTGGCATTTTCACCTAGTTTTTGTTCTTTAGTCCGTTCAAGACTTCCTAAAGCGTTTCAACACTTCCTAATGATTCTAGCTACTCTAAATTATTTGTCAACATATAAAATCATCCAGAAACATGAATTACAACCATGAATCCATAACTTCAAATTCAAGGAAAGTTAAGAGTCAAGTCTAGAAAGTTCTTAGAGTCTTTTCTAGAAGTCTTTTGCAAATGGTTTTAACTTTTTTTCTAAGACTTAAAGATCAAATTGAACAAAGAGTAAAGATAAGGAGAAGAAGTTCATTTCGAGCTTCATAAGTCTTTTACAAACATTTTAACTTCGTTTTAAGACTTATTTTTTAGTTTAGTTCAGGGTAAAGTGAACTTTTTTCTTTAAATAAGTATATGGGGACTAAGTATTTCCAAAGAAGTATGAAATGTTTTCACATTTAAATAAGAATGGACACTGAGATTTTCAAAGATCCTTCAAGCTAGTTCTCAAAAAAGAGTAATAACTTTCTAAATTAAGCAAACACGGAAACTATGATTTCGAAGATAGTACTTGAGCTATGTTTTGAGTACTAATTTCAGACACAGAAGTAAGTATGTTTTAAAAACATAAGAGCTAATATAATAATATTTTTGGGAGTAGTATTGAGCACCGATATGGGGGAGAGTTCAGATAACTCATATCCCCCATAAACTATGTACCCACCATGGGTAGAAAATAGTCATACTTTTTAGATGGTTCCTTTAGTGTTTTTTAGCATAGACTAGTGAATACACTAAGTAGTTCAAGTTCTATATTGTTGTCAAGGTATAAGAAGATCTTGGCAATGTGAGGCAAAATGGTGTATCATCACAATAGCTCTTAAGTGATGATTGTCGGTTAGAGGAACTCCCATAGAAGTTCAATGTATATTATATACACAGTTATTTGTATTTTTACATACATTTCAGAATTATATTGTATCTTTGCATACATGCAGTATGACATCATGCTTTTATCAATTTTTCTTTATATTGCACTTACTTTAAATTTGTATATATTGAAATAAGTTTAGTCTTTTACAGTTGAGTTGAGCAGGAATGTTCTTCAGATTCTCCTTTTCAAGTCTATGTTACTATTGTTTGACGTTTTAACCCGCATACTTGTACATTCAATGTAATGACTCCAGTTGGCCTGCATCGTATCATGATGCAGATGTAGGTAACGAGGATCAACATCCAGTGCACTGTTGATCCAGTTGAGAACTCCAGAGTCAGTTGGTGAGCCTCATTGCATTTCGGAGGACTCCTTTACATTGCTTAGTACTAGATCATTAGGATATTGTGGGATCTGTCCTAACATTCATCTTAGTCATGTTAGAGGCTTCATACACACTCATATATTAGTCCTTGAGTCTTTTAGTATTTATCTTTTATTTTTAAGACTTGGGTTGCAAATTTGGCCAAATTGAATGTTTTAGTTTTAAACACTCTCATTTATTATATTCTTTTTCAGTTTAGTTAAGTTCATGATATGATTATTGTCTTCCGCTGAGTTAAGTAAGCCAGGTCAGGGGTCCGCTTGAGGAGAGCAATGGTTTTTGAGTGTCAATCCTGCCCAAGGTGTAGGTAAGGAGCGTGACAAACGTGTTCATGGCTGAAACGAACAAAACAATAAGAACCAAAAACAGTTCAAGGTTTTATTATATGACTTATGTTGTTGAGGTGTACACCTAATCTCGAAGGTTCAATATCAAATCTATCAATTCACCTAGTATATACACTATATGTTGACCATGGAAAGTTCAAAAGAAAATCCACTTATCTAGATGAAATCAATCCTTACTTACGAATCACATAGTTTTCATATATATGTTTTAAAATTAGTCATTCCCTATTCATGTGGTATTGTTATATTTTAAAGGTGTGAAGAAGAAATGGAGGTTTGTGACTCTCCTAAATGGTTGTGACTATGCCAAAGGATTGTGACCTTTATGAAAGAATGAGTTCTTTCTAAAGGATTGTGACCATTTAAAAGGTTGCGCTTTTCCACAGTGTTGTGACCTTTTCGAAAGGTTTTCTTCTTTTCAAAAAGTTGTGACATTTACCCTCTGTTTGCTATAAATTCATAGACTTCCTCTCATTTATCTGAATTGAATTCTTCCCTTCTTTTGCATACATTTCTTACGAAACAAAATTGATCGATTGTGTCTGTGACTGTGATTTGTTTCTGTCATTTTGAGTTTGTTAATATTATTAAAATTTCAGGTACCACTACTACTTTAATGGTTAAATCATTTTATCTAGGGAGTAATTAATCAGTAACCTCAGATACTTGAGTGAATTAAATTTCTTAAGGACACACAGAGAGTTCTGTGAACTCAGATAGTTCTTTTTGTTTTTCTTTTCATCTTTTATTATTTTTGGTTTGCTAATTATATCATGTATTCAGATTAACAAACAAGAAATAATAAAAGATGAAAATAAAAAAATTAAGAACTATCTAAATCTACAAAACCCACTGTGTATCCTTTAAGAAATTTTATTCCCTCAAGTACCATAGGTTGGAGATTAGTTCTCCCTAGATAAAACGGATAATGCATTAAAGAATAGTTGTACCTTAAACTTTGATAATTTCAACGAACTCAAAACGACAGCAACGAGTCACATTCACAAAGACGATCGATCGAGTTTGTTTTGTAAGAAATGTATGCAAAAGAAGGGAAGAACTCAATCTTGAAAAATGAGAGAAATCCTGTCAATTCATATCCAAGAAAGAGTAAAAGTCACAACTATTTGAAAAGAAAACAACATTTCAGAAAGGTCACGACACTTGAAAAAGGCACAACCTTTCAAACAGTCATAGTCCTTTAGAAAGAAAACATCCTTTCATTAAGGTAACAACCCTTTAGGAGAGTCACAACCCTTCATTTTCTATTTACACCTTTACAACCCAACATTATTTTCATGTATTTCTTATGATTAAGGTCCTAAGAAAGATGTGTATTCTTTGTTCTCTCCATGTAACTCAAGATTATTCTTTTTATTTCATTGTTAATCATTATATTAATATTAATATTATTATATGATCGAATTCAACTTTTAATATAACTTGATGAAGAAGTCTTTTGAATGTTGATTAGTTTGTCAAAAGGGATGTCAGACAAAACTTCAAAAACATATGCATTGATACTATATTTCTATTTTTCATTTATTTTCTTATGATTAATGTTCTACGGAAGATGTGTCTTCTTTTAATTTAACTTCTTTGGTTTGAGTATTTATGATTTCTATTCAAGACTATTCTTTTCACTTCATATTTGATTAGTTTGTCGGAAAGAGTGTCGATAAAAAATTAAAAAATTATGCATTAATTTTATTTTGCTCTTTTCATTATGTACTTATGATTAATGTCATAAAAAAGTTATGTGCATTGTATTTTTCTTTCCATGAAGTTTATTCAGGTTGATGTTTTATGAATTTCTTATTGTCACAAAAATGTATCTTTGTTAGACGCAAATTGATTATTGTAATTTTATTTGAAATATGATAATTACTCACATATGTTCAAACAATATTATTGATAATTTAAACATATATTTTAAATGTTGGAATATGTCTCTTTTTTATGGTGTGTCTAACGGTAATAAGTAGTATCATTTATGTTTTCTTTTGATTTGTGATCATTTATTCTACTTTAATAAAAATCAACAACAATAAATATAAATTGTGCATTAATTTTGTATCCTTTTTGATTCTTTTAATTATTACTATTAAAGTTCTAAGCAAGATGCATATATACACACTTACTAAAAAAAATTATGGTAAAGAATATGCTTCTTGGTTTGAATCTTAATAATAAGAATTAAAAGAAACAAAATAGATAGAAAATTATTGCATAATTTATATTTATTGTATTTGATTTTTATAAAGTAGAATAAATGAACTAATCAAAAGAAAACATAAAAAATACTACTTATTACCATTAGACACACCATAAAAAAGATATATATTCAATCATTTTGAATATATGTTAAAATTATCAATATATTGTTTGAACATAAGTTAGTAATTAACATATTCCTGTTATGTCAGATGAAACTCCGGCTGATGAACGATTCTTGGTAACAGAAGCATGGACACACTCAGATTTTTTGTGTAAAAGTATATTTTTAGTGGTCTGCAAGATGATCTGTACAATGTGTACAGCAATGCCAAAACCTCAAAAGAACTCTGGATGCTTTAGAAAAGAAGTACAAAACTAAAGATGCCGGAATGAAGAAATTCATTGTGGCAAAATTTCCGCACTATAAGATGATAGACAATAAGTCTGCCGTCACCCAAGTTCAAGAATTGCAGGTCATAATCCATGATCTCCTTGATGAAGGTATAAATTTATTTAATGCCTATGTTAGAAATTTTTACTTTTCCCTTAATACTCACATAACCTTTAATGTAGGATTGATTGTGAATGATGCTTTTCAAGTGGCTCCAATTATTGAAATGTTACCTCGATTGTGGAAGGACTTTAAAAACTACGTGAAACAGAAACGCAAGTAGATGACTGTTGAAGATCTTATAGTAAGGTTGAGAATCGAAGAGGATAATAAGGCTGCAGAAAAGAGGTCACGTGGTAATTCAGCAATATCTGGAGTAAATTTTGTTGAAGAAGATCCCACAAAAATAAAGAAAAGAAAGAAAGCATCTGGTCCAAAAAGCAATCCTCCTAAGAAGAAATTCAATGGAAACTGCTTTAATTGTGGTAAACATGGTCATAGGGCTAATGAATGTCGGGGTCCTAAGAAAGACAAGAAAAAGAAGGATCAAGCAAACTTGGCTGAATCCAAAGGAGAAATGGACGATCTCTGTGCAATGCTTTCAGAATGTAACTTGGTTGGAAATACAAAATAATGGTGGATAGATTCTGGTGCCTCATGCCATTTTTGTGCCTACAAAGAATTATTTTCATCATATACTCCAGCACTTAAAGATGAAAAATTGTTTATGGCAAACTCCGTTGTTGCAAAGGTGGAAGGAACTGGCAAAGTCCTATTAAAGATGACATCAGGCAAGGTGGTGACTTTGAATAGGGTCTCATATGTTCCAGAATTGAGAAAGAATTTAGTTTCAATTCCAGTTCTGACCAAGAAATGATTTAAATGTGTATTTGTTTCTGATAAAGTAGTAGTAAGCAAAAATGAGATGTATGTAGGAAAAGGCTACCTTAGTGATGGCCTTTTCAAACTCAATGTAATTGCAGTTGATATGAATAAAGATTTTGCTTCTTCTTACTTGCTTGAGTCTAAATGTTTATGGCATTAACGTTTGGGACACGCTAATAACAAAACCTTGCGAAAACTGATTAACTTAAATATTTTGCCAAAATTTGAGTGCAATAAATCAAAATGTCAAATTTGTGTTGAATATAAGTATGCTAAGCATTCTTATAAATCTGTTGAAAGGAATTCAAACCCTTTAGAATTGATTCACACTGAAATTTTTGACATGAAGTCAACACCATCACGTGGTGGGAAAAAGTATTTCATAACTTTAATTGACGATTGCACTAGATATTGTTATGTCTATTTGCTAAATAGTAAGGATGAAGCAATAGATGCATTTAGGCAATATAAAACTGAAGTTGAAAATCAGTTAGATAAAAAGATCAAAATGATCAGAAGTGATAGAGGTGGAGAATATGAATCTCCATTTGCAGAAATATGTTTAGAAAGTGGAAATATCCATCAAACTACTGCTCCCTACGCTCCTCAGTCTAATGGAATTGCGGAAAGAAAAAACCAATCTTTATAAGAAATGATGAACGCATTACTTATAAGTTCAGGTTTACCACAGAACTTGTGGGGGAAGCTATCCTTACAGCAAATTAGATACTTAACAGAGTGCCTCACTCAAAGACAAATGTAATTCCATATGAGAAATGGAAAGGTAGAAAACCCAATTTGAAATATTTCAAAGTGTGGGGGTGTCTAGCCAAAGTCCAAGTTCCTATACCTAAGAGGGTAAAAATAGGACCTAAGACTGTAAATTGTGTATTCATTGGATATGCCACAAACAGTAAGGCATTTCGATTTTTGGTTCATAAGTCCGAACATCCGGATATTCATGATAATACGGTAATGGAATCAGATAGTGCTGAATTTTTTGAACATATCTATCCGTATAAAACTAGACTTGAGTCATCTAGTGGGGGATCTAAACAACCCAGAGAAGAACAAAAAGAGAATGAACAAATGAAGAAACTCCAAGACGCAGTAAACGTCAAAAGACATCTACTTAATTTGGATCAGATTTTGTAACATTACTTCTTGAAAGTGAGCCTCAAACATTCAAGGAAGCAATGTTGTCTAGCGACTCAACCTCTTGGAAGGAGGCTGTTAATAGTGAAATTGAATCAATCTTAAGCAATCATACTTGGGAGTTGGTTGATCTTCCTCCAGGGAACAAACCCTTGGGTTCAAAATGGATCTTTAAAAGGAAGATGAAAGACGATGGAACTATTGACAAATATAAAGCAAGACTTGTTGTCAAAGGTTTTAGACAAAAAGAAGGTCTTGATTATTTTGACACATACTCGCCAGTGACTAGGATTACATCAATTCGGATGTTAATTGCACTAGCTGCAGTATACGGTCTTGAAATTCATCAAATGGATGTGAAAACAGCCTTCTTAAATGGAGAGCTTGAAGAGGAAATTTACATAGAACAGCCTGAGGGTTTTGTAGTTCCTGGTAAAGAAAAGAAAGTGTGCAAACTTATTAAGTCACTTTATGGGCTAAAACAAGCACCAAAACAATGGCATGCAAAGTTTGATCAAACCATGTTGTCAAATGGATTTAAGATCAATGAATGTGATAAATGTGTTTACATTAAAGATACTCCAAATCAGGAAGTTATTTTATGCCTATATGTAGAACATATGCTTATAATGAGCAAAGACAGTGCTAATATAAACGCTACAAAGCGTATGCTTGCTAGTAGGTTTGATATGAAAGATTTAGGAGTTGCTGATGTGATATGAGGAATTAAAATTCTTAAAACTCCTAACGGTCTAGCATTGTCTCAAACTCATTATATTCAAAAGATACTTGAAAAATTTAAAATTTTGAATTGTAAAAGGGCAAAGACTCCAATTGATGTAAATCTTCACCTTGCAAAGAATAAAGGTGAAAGTCAGTCTCAATTGGACTATGCTAGCATATTGGGAAGCTTAATGTATGTCATGAATTGTACACGACCAGACATAGCTTGCCCTATCAGTAAACTGAGTCGATACACAAGTAATCCTAATCATAATCATTGGTTGGCAATGAAGAGAGTTTTGGGATACTTAGATGACACTCAAAACTATGCTTTACATTACAACAAATATCCAGCCGTTCTTGAAGGATATAGTTATGCAAATTGGATTATTGGGTCAACTGAAACAACATCCACAAGTGGATACGTTTTTACTATTGGTGGACGAGCAATATCTTGGAAATAATCCAAACAAACATGTATAGCTCGCTCTACGATGGAGCATGAATCCATTGCTTTAGACAAGGCAGGTGAAGAAGCTGAATAGCTCCGAAATTTCTTAGAAGATATTCCATTTTGGCCCAAACCAATGGCCCTTATATGCATACATTGTGATAGTCAAGCTACAATAGGAAGGGCTGGAAGCATTATGTATAACGGCAAGTCTCGTCACATAAGACAAAGACATAACTCTGTGAGACAACTACTCTCTAGTGAATTTATCACAATTGACTGTGAAGTCAAAAGATAATGTGTCGGATCCACTTACAAAAGGCCTAAATACATAGGGAGTTGAGAAATCATCGATGGGAATGGGACTATGGCCGAGAACAAGTCATCGTGGCGGTAACTCTACCTAGAAGACTGGAGATCCCAAGATCTAGGTTCAAGGAGATAAAACAAAGTCATTGATGACGGTTCAACATTGTCAAAGGAAAAGAAAAACAATATTATTATTTTATGGTCCATTCTCATGATGAGACAATGTTTAGTAACGAGGATAAAGACTAACGACTTTTTAATGGTTTCTAAGTTTGATACAGGGAATATCAAATGGTGTATCTATGGGATAACACATTTAGAAATCACCTATGTAAGTGTGAAGTGTAAGCCGCTTCGAGGAGAATCCGGTAAGACCAGTTCTTTAAGCACTTACTATCCAAGATGTGTTCATGGCTGAAACGAACAAAACGATGAGAACTAAGAACAGTTCAAGGGTTGATTGTGTGACATATGTTGTCTAGGTATACAACAAAGATCGACGGTTCAAAGATATCAAATCTACCGATTGACCGAGTATATCCGATATATGTTCACTATGGAAAGTTTAAACGGAAACCTACTTATCTAGATACGATTAACCTTTACCTAAAAGACACACAAATTTTTTAATGCATATGTTTTAAGAATAGCCTTCCCCATTCATGTGGGGGATTGTTGGGATTTATAAAGTGTGAATGGGAAAAGAAAAGAGAGAATATGAAAAGTGAGGGAACTACTTTGGAGGGAAAATGAAAAGTCATTTGCAAAGTGCAAATGAAAAGTCATTTCTCCCATATCGGCAAAAGAAAGGGAAATTTTTGTCTTTATTGAAGGAAACACTTCCATTACTTCTTAAAGAGCTAAGAAGAAGATGCCCCCTCGCGCCGTCGTCGTTGTCGCTCGCTCGGCCTCGGCCTCGTCTTCGGCTTCGGATTTGGATTTCGCAAATGATGTGATTGATTGATAAATTTTTTGGACAAAATTTATTTAATCAGTTTATGTTAAATCAAATAAATCCTGTTAAAATTATCTCTTATAAATTTGCAGGTAACGGTAACATTCCGAAATGTTGTTACTTTCCGAAAAGTCGTTACTTTCAAAAAAGTTGATATTTTCCTAACAGACACAATTTTCCGAAAAGTTGTTATTTTTTCCAAAAGACACAACTTTCTGGATAAAATGGGTCTGAACAGATTTCACTGAACAGACATGTTCCTTGCTGAAAATTGCTATAAAAGGAAGTCAATTTTTTATTTTTTAATACACTGAAATTTTTTCTTTCTCTGCATTTATTTTTCTCTCAAATAAATCAAACTGTCGATCGACTGAGTCTGTGTGACTTGTTTCTGTTCTTAAGTTCGCTGAAGTTAAAGAAGTTTGACGTACCGCTATTTCTTTAACAGGTTTAATCCGTTTTATCTTGGGAGAAATTAATCCATAACCTTGGGTACAGTGAGGGGATTAAATTTCTTAAGGACACACAGTAGTTTCTATGGACTCGGATTAATTCTTGTATTTTATATTTTTTCTGCTCCATCTTATTTCTGTTTCTGTTTATTAACCTTATAAATACAGGTTATTGTAAGAATAACAATGAGTACTAGTGACGATCCAAAGTACATCCTAGATGTGCCATGACGTAATAGATCTCGAGAGAACCTACACAAGGCAGTGGACATACGAATACAAAACATATATAATAGAGAAAAATAGAAAGCCCATACAGTAAAATAGTTTTGCATAATGCACTAATACATGAAATGTACAAAGTAAGAGGGATGTACATGAACACATGAAAATTTGATCATAGAGGACATAATCAAAAACATGAATATTCATGACCAAGAAACTATTTTATAGAAATCATGTAAAAGGAGAATCGTAAGTCGTGAACCCAGTCAATGCATCTTAAAATCATCAAGAAAGCTTCATTAAAAACATTACAGAAACCATAGATTATTTTGTGGGATATTGGCTTCAATCAACAATAGACGTTGCGAGCTATAACGTGGAAACCAATGTAACTCACATGGAGAAGGAAAAGTCTACTTAGCAAGCTAGAACTTTGTATCATATCATATTCTATATCTGGATTACAATCTAGGCCATTTAAGGCAAACCTATGGAGACATATAGTTTGGAACTAGAGTTGCTACTTGAGACTACCCTATTTGAGTCTCCACCTCAAAGTTCTCTATGTGCTAAGTTAAATCCCAACAAAGTAGTCAATTTCATAAACATATCATCCTCCATGGAAAAGTAAAATTCTAATACTAGTTCCAGCTTAAAACATCATTAGTTCATTATATCTTCAATCCAACATGTTTGAGAAAATCTTATTGGTTCCTTATGGTGAGAAAATTTTATTGGTTCCTTATGGTAAGAAAAACCTTTCACAATTGAATTGATTCTCATCTTAACGAAACCTAATACATAATATATTATTTTTCATAAATCATGCATAACTTTCTAAAAACATTAAATATAGATTCATAATTTCTTCATAAATTCATCTCTTTTAGGGTTCATAGATAAAAGTCATGATTAATGCATGTGTTCATGTGATTTCAATTTAAGTGCATGTAATTGAGTCCAAACAATCAAAACAAAATCAAATTCAAGCAATGGAATTCACAAAATTAGAACCCATGAAGAATTGAATAAAAAGCTAGTTAATTTGATTGAAATTGAATTAAGAAATCAGAGAGAACCTTGGGGCTGAATGAGTGAATGGAACCCATTGATGAATCCCTGCATACCCCAAAAATGGATCAATAGGATACTTGGTGCTTCAAAACCCTATCCTTCTTCTTGAGAGAGACGTGAAGGGGATGGATGTGGATGGGGTTTGGGGGTTTGAGTGAATGAGAAACTTGGGGTTACTTTTAGGAATATAAAGGTAGTTATAGGACTTAGTAATAGGGGTATAATAGGAACGAAATACATAGAAAAAGACTCAAATCCCATTAAAATAATTTTTTGATAGTTTCTATGATCCCATTAACAATTGAAGATTGAAGAGAAGTACTTGGAAGATTGAATAAGTACTCTAACAACTGAAGATTGCAGAGAAGTACTCCAATACAACAATAATAAAAAGAAGAAAAAGACAAGAGTATACAACTTTAGAAATAATAATTCAAAGTTTGAGTAGGAATTCTAAGTTGATTAAGATATGTTATTTATGATATTTACTTATTTATGTATAATTAGAATTTGTTCATTAGAGTAGGTCCCAAACTAGTTTAATTTGGTTTTTACCTTTATAAATAGGGATGTTACTAGTTATTTTCAATATATACATAAAATACAGAAACATACAAAAATATACATAATAGATAGAACTTGAATTAAGATTCAAGAACCTTTGAGCTTATAAATAGTATATTTTCCTTCAGTAATGAAAGAAATCTACTTGTTCAATCAAAAGTCAATATTGTGCTCAGTTGCCCTGCCAAACATTCTTATTAAAGGATATTAATTTGATGTTTCAAAATAAAATTTTCATATGGACTTGCCAAAATTATTCAAAATTTTACAGATTCATCCTCTAGTTCATGCTTGAAATTTCATAAAGTCTTGGAATACAATTTGATCTCAAAAAGTAAAATTGGACCTTTGAATCATCACATTTTATGCTTAAAGCATTCAAAATATTCAAAATCCATTTGAATTTCATCAACATTAAACTAATACAATGATACTGGAACTTTCAACTCATAAATCCAAGCTCGTGCTGTCAACTATTTGATCATAGTCAACACTTAACTTTAAATTATACTAGAATGCAACTTGAGTGTCGTAAACTCATTCAGAACCTCATGAAGACAAATCAATATGCAAATAAATTATGAAACACATTTTGGATCAATAGGATTTATCAAATCATCTATACGAGGTCATCTTGATCAAACTTTGACAAAAAATAGCTTTATTAAAACTTAAAAATACAACCAAGGACTCGAATCACTCCCAAACACCTAGATATTCATACCAACCACACCCAAAGCCAAAAACAACCTTTTAAGACCTAAATAATTGACACAAGTATCTAATTTGAGATCATTAACTAAGACTTTGGACTTTGATCAAACTTCAAACCTTCAAAGTCAGAAGATATCATCTAATATTAATTCGATAACCTCACGAATTATGTCACTCCTTCCCGTTTATAAAAAATAATATGAAGAAGTTAGGGAAGGGTCAAAACATAAAAAATATATTAAGAAAATTTAAAATGACAATGAGGGTCATTACATTTCTCAACATCCAAAATTGAATTGTTTTACCTTGATGCATATGATCTCCTTTAGAATCATGTCATCTATTCTTTCAAATTTTTAACAAAATAATAAAACTGCAAGTTGGTCAAACATGGGAAATATGTTGAAACATAAAATGATCTTGCGAGTCGTTTTACATATTTTGTTTTATTCAATTTTAGTTTGACTCTTCGATTTGGGCCAAATCGGGTAAGACTATTCTATGCTTCAAAATTGAAGGGTGTTGACAACATTTGTCATTGTTTATTTGAAAATGGAGAAAACATCTCCATTACTAGTACAAAACTATATAAGCAATTTTTGGTAGACATGGTTACATGGGAAAATTATGATATTATTGTTGTAGTTAGCTATTATGTTTTTTAAATGTTCACCTTAATTACTCTTCTCTTACTTAATTTTTGAATTTATCGTGCCATCATTAAAACATCATTGTACGAGACTAATCTTTTGCTAATATCAAATATTATAAATATTAAAATTTTGCCAAATTTCTTAACCAAAAATCTAGTAGTATATATAACTCTAGTTTATCATGTACCGATCAATTTCTTTATCATGTTTCCTAATATTTTTTTCTTTTAATAGATTCATTGGAATAAAGTTGCATATTATAGCATGTGTATTCTTTGTGTTTGGATTCGTTTGTGTCTTAAATTGTTCTGTGAGTTAAGGGACATTAGAAGAAATTCAAAAATGAATGGAAGTATAGAGTGGTGGGAAAAACAAACAATATTACTACCATTTATGTTTTGTCTAATTTGTGTTATGCTAGAGTGTCTACATATTTTAATTTGTTGTCTCTTAACAATAATTAGGGCAGGAAATAAATTGTTCTTGTTTGCAACAACGACATACAGTGCGAGATATCCGCAATTTAAAAATTATTTGTCTTAATTACTAAGTTCGATGGTATTAGCTTTAAATATAATATACGTCGATGGAACGTGTGCATCCACTTATATTAATGGAACCAGTTCCTCAACACAGTTATAATAATAGAAGGTAAGATAAATTCTGAAAGTAAAGATTGACAAGCAACTTTACGTGAAAACATTCTTGCTCAAGGGAGAAAAACCACGACATATTCTCAACAGGACTTTTCGAACTGATTTCACTAATATTCAACAAGCAAGAGTAAAAGTGATTTCTAACCCGAGATTAGCCGGATAATCTCCTAACTAAGTAATATCTCCTATCCCTGAGCTGAGCCAGGACATATACAACACTGCACACTATACTAATCCTAACTTTATTAATATAGATTTGAGAGTAAGAACCTATGTTACCCTTAACTAGATTCTTACAATGATTCACACAAGTTTGAAACGTTTCTTTCACAAGTAAAATGAATCCTACTATATAAGAACAATTACAAGCAAAAAAAAGCAGCAAGTACAGAAAGCAATGGAAGCACTTCTATCAGATCCCTTGTCGTTTTGAAGCTTGACAATATCTCTCTTTGAATGAATAAGTCAATATTGTTGTTGTTTGTTTGATATATACCATGAAGAGTTATTAACCATCAAACAAAGAACCTTGTCGCTTCTGATTGTTGAAGTACTCTGCTGCTTCACCAACTTTCTAACGTGGACAACTTTTATAGTTGTACTGCCTTTTGACAACTGGATGAGTATTCATGCTTTGTACAAGACGGGGTCCGTGCACTTGCGAGGAGATCATAAAAACATCTAGGAGAATAAGAACTTATCAATTTCCCTCTTCTTGATGATGAAAAATGGCCTGCAAAACTCCTCTCATGAGTGAGCACACATTCATTCAATATAGCAATATAGAAGTATTCCCCCTTAGTTAGTTCCCCCTTAATAAGTTCTTAATCAATTCCCTCTTAATCCTTTATCCAAACAGAAATAACTTCCTCCTTTTGACATCATTGAAAAGGTGAAACATCAAACATATCCAAGTTAGAATGCATAGCAATTAAGGATCTACGGTGAGGGGCTACACAAAACATGTGTATGAAAGCAAAAAGAGATGATAAAAAGTACACATGAGCAGGGAACAAAACAGAAAGAGTATCATATCAAAGATACTGACTACTATCATTGGTCAAAACATAAAGCCACAGAGTATTTCGGATTACAAGATTGAATTGTCACGCCCCGAGCTTACACCCAGGACGTGGACAGCACCCAATGACCATTGTTGTCCTTGAGCGAACTCTTGGCTTGACTTACTTAACTCAGAAGAAGACTTACTCAATGATAAAGCAATAACATTCCCGTAAATAACTTAAATTAATGGTTTTGGGGAAAATAGCACTTAAGTATCAAATAGAATATTTGTAAATAAAGAAACTCAACTGAACTAAATGATTGACTATTCGTATATGAAGCCTCTAAAAATACGTTGATGAATGTTGGTAAAGACCCCACAACATTCTATAATTTTAGGACTGGAAAGCACATAAAAGGATCCTTCAGAATGCAAGGAGGATCACCACTAACTCAGAGTGCTCAAAATTGATCAACGAGGCACTGGATGCTAATCCTGGTTACCTGGGTCTGCATCATAAGACGATGCAGGCCAATTGACATCAGTACATTGAATATTTGAGTATGTGATTTGAAATTCTAAACAACAACTTAAGCTTGACGAGAATAAGATGAAGTTAGTATGGCTCTGCTCAACTCAAGAAATACAACTCAATGTATGTATAAAAAGCAATTTATAACACATGCGATTTATATAAAGCTTGTAAAACAGCAAAGCAACTTAGTTCATTAAAGAAAATGCATTAGCAAACTCTATTTTACTTATATATGAAAGTAATGTAATATTGTGGGAGAATTTCTAACCGACAACGACCACTATGAGCCTAAGTGTTGATACATCATCTTGCCTACTCTGCCAGAATTGTCTTATACTTTCACGTAGATAGAACTCATTAATTTAGTGGATCCACTAGCTTAACTTACTTGATCATCTAAAAAGTATGACCCGTTAATACCCATTATGGATACATGGTTTACACGGAGACTTGAGTTAATATGAACTCTTATCTCCACATCGGTGCTCAATACTACTCCCAAAATATACTATACGTCATGCTTTTAAAATAACTTCCTTTTCTTTAGGTTGAGGTAATTTGCTCAACACTTTAGCTTTGAAAAGCTCTTTTCTTGTTCAAAACTCTTTTGAAGAAATCTTAGTTCTCTTTTAACATAAATGTGAAAAAAAACATTTAAAATCTCTCTAGGGAACTTTCCCTTATAGATTTTTGGAAATGAGTTCAATTCTTTACTTTTGCTTGACTTGACAATTTTGGTCTTAATCAACTCTTTAGAGAATACTTAGTTCCCTTATACGTTTTTTAATGAAAGACTTGAACTTTTACTCTTTCTTTAACTTGAAACTTAAGCCTTAAAATGAAGTTAAAACGTTTGAGTAAGACTCTTGGAAGCTTTAACAAACTTTACTTTTGACTTACTTCTTAATCCTTTTGACTTAACTCTCAGCTTCTTAGACATTGATCTTACCTTTCCTAGAATTGTATCATGGATTCAAGGTTCATGATTTCATGATGTTTAGATTTACCTTAGAGTGTTGGAATCAACTAGGAATTGTAGGTACATCACTTAGGAACTAGTACGAAAAGAAGGGGGCAAGAAAGGGGTCTCCAAGCATCTGTGGCGCTCTAAGAGACATGGAGTGCCATGGCCTGACATACACAATCTATCCTGAGGAGCTCTGGCTGGCACGGTGATCCAGAGCCTGACGGACAGATGCTATGCAGAGGGGCTCTGGTTGGCGCGGCACCCCAAGGCCTGTTAGACGGGATTTATGTTTTTTCTTTTTCGTTTTCAACTGTAAACCTTCTAAGATTCACGTATCTTTCCCCTTTAACTTAGGATCACGAATAACATTAATACCCAATAGATTAGACCCGTAAAACAAGACGGAATTATGAATCATAGCAATTAAAGGCATACTACAACCCAACCAACAAGAATTCAACCATTGTTCTTCAAGAACTTCAATGTTCATCATTCAAACTACTCAAAATTCTCTAAATTAAACAAGTTTGTGTGTGGGTGGAATAATATAAAACAGAAAGATCTCACATACCTTAATAGGGATCACCCTCGATAAATTCTACTTGACGATCTTGTCGTTCTTGATGAATTCTTGGTCTCTCTCCCTTCTTCTTCTCTTCTCTTTTCTCCCAAGATATAAGCATGAATAAGTTTTCTAAAACGGACTTATCGCTTAGTTTTACCCAAAATAAACCCTTTAGGAATAGATGGGTGAAAAGACAAGTTTGCCCTTACTAAAATTTCGAATTGGGCTTTCCTCACTTCAATACCCCAGCTTTCGAAAGGCATATCTCCCGCATACAATATCAAAATTTTAAAAACCTGGCGTCCTTGGAAAGACATAACCATATAATGAACTCATCTTGCTCATCCTGAGCTATAAGTTACGGCAGTTTGAAAATGACCAAAAAATCACTTTTTGAACTTAGGAAATTTTTCAGATTTTCCCTATTCCTTCCATATATAATAATTTTTATTTTCTTAGCTTATCCTTGGCTATTAAGAATCACGAGATGTTACAATATCTCCCCCTTGAGAATATTCGTCCTCAAATTCGACTTTTTTTCATTATGTTATGAATAGTGACATAGAGTTTAACACTCAACAATTCAAAGCAAATAAAAGTCAGGCTTACTCATAGTTCATAAAGAACTAAGAAGAGAATTAGTACATTGATCTGCATTCTCTTCAAATTCAAAGATATGTGGATACCTCTTCCTCATATCCTCTTCAGCTTCCCAAGTTGCTTCTTCAACAAACTGATTCCTCCAAAGGAGTTTGATTGATGCAACTTCCTTTGTTCTCAATTTGCGAACTTGATGGTCCCAAATTTGAATCAGAATACCTTCATAGGATAAGTTATCCTCACTCCCAACATTATCACTTGGTACAATCAATGAAGGATAACCCATGCACTTCTTCAACATAGAAATATGGAATATCGGGTGAACCAATGCTAACTTTTGTGGTAGCTCCAACTCATCTCAAATCTTTTTAATATTCTATAAGGTCCACTATACCGAGTACTAAGTTTCCCCTTTTTACAAAACCTCATAACACCCTTCATGGGTTAAACCTTAAGATCTACCCAATCATCCACCTCAAACTCTCGGCCATTTCCTAACATCTCTGTAGGACTTCTGGTGACTCTATGTCGTCTTCAACCTCTATTGAATCACTTTTAGCTTCTACATGGCTTTGTGAACTAGATCTGGTCCTATCAACTACTTTACCAACTTTGAACCACCCCATAGGAGATCTCCATCTTCTCCCATAAGTAGCTTCGTATAATGCCATTTGGATGCTAGAATGGTAGCTATTATTGTAAGCAAACTCAATGAGAGGTATGTAATCATCTCAATTCTCTTTAAAATCAATCACACAAGCCGTCAACATATCTTCTAAAGTCTGGATAGTACACTCTGCTTGTCCATGCGTAAGAGGATGAAAAGTGGTGCTAAAATTCACATTCAAACGCAAACCATTATGGAAAGACTTCCAGAACTGAGCAGTAAATTGTACACCTCTATCTAAAATAATAGAGATCAGAAATCTATTAAATCTTACCACTTCTTGAATGTAAAACTTAGCATATCCCAAATGGGTAGTATTTACCGGCATAAAGTGCTGATTGTGTTATTCTATCGGAAATTACCCATATGGAATAATGTTGCCTGCGAGACCTTGGCAAGCCTGTGATGAAGCCCATATTAATCATCTCCCACTTCCATTTCAGATTCTATATTCTAAGTCAAACCTCAAGATTTGATGCTCTACTTTCACTTGATGGCATTTGGGCACTTGGTAACAAGCTCAACAATGTCCTTCTTCATACCTTCCCACCAATATAGCTCTCTCAAATCACAATACATCTTGGTGGAACCCGGATGAATGGAAGATTTTGAGATATGAGCCTCCTTCATGATCCTTCGTTGGAGTTCGTCGACCCTAAGTACATACAATCTATCTTGGTACTCTATCACACCATCTCCCCCTTGTTCAAAAGTCAATACTCTTTGCTTATAAAAATTTTCTTCAAATCAAGAAAAATGGGTCTTGGTCTTGCTTTTCTTTCACATATGACACTAGTGATGATTCAGCCTCATTAGTCACCAATATCCCTCCTTCAATGGAACCCAAAAGTCTGACTCCCCGGCGTGCAAGTCTGTACACATCTTTTGATAACTCCCTCAAATCTTCCTCAACATGGGTGGTACTCCCCATAGGAAACCTTCTTTGGGCATGAACAACCACATTAGCCTTACCTCGGTTGTAAAGAATACTCATATCATAATCCTTGAGTAATTCTAATAACCTCTTTTTTCTGAGATTGAGCTCCTTCTGGGTGAATACATATTGTAGGCTCTTGTGGTCAAAGAATATATCAGCATGAACTTCATACAAAAAGTGATGCTATATTTTCAAGGTGCAAACCATATCAACCAATTCTAAGTCATGGGTTGGGTATTCTTCTCATGAACTTTCAACTGTCTAGGGGCATAATCTATAACCTTGCCTTTCTACATTAACACACAACCCAAACCTACTCTTGATGCATCATAGTATACCAAAAACCCTTGAGTACCCTCCGGTAAGGTCAAAACCAGAGTAGTAATCAACATCTTTTTCAATTCCTGAATGCTTTTCTCAGAAGCTTCACACCATTGAAACTTTAGTGTATTCTGAATCAACTTGGTCAATTGAGACAAGATAGATGAAACCCCTATTAATGAACCTTCTATAGTAGCCTACCAAACCCAAAAAATTCCTAATATCGGTTGGAGACATGGGTCTATGCCAACCCTGAACTACTTCAATCTTTTGGGTATCGACTCTAATCCCATCACCAGTAACTATTTGGCCCAAGAATGCAACAGACTTAAGCCAAAAGTCACACTTAGAGAACTTGGCATACAACTCCTTTTCTTTCAAAATCGTAAATCCTATTCTGAGGTGACTAGTTTTATCTTATTCATTCCTTTAATAGATTAGTATGTCATCAATGAAGATGCTAACAAACATGTCTAAGTAAGGCTTGAAGGCTCTATTTATAAGATCCATGAACATTGTTAGTGAATTGGTCAACCCAAAAGACATAACAAGAAACTCATAATGCCCATATCTGGTTCTAAAGTCTATCTTTGGAATGTCACATTGTCTAACTCTTAACTAATGGTAGCAAAATTTGAGATCCATTTTCGAGAAATAGGTGGCACCCTAAAGCTGGTCAAAAAGATCATATGTCCTTGCAAGAGGATACTTATTCTAATGGTAGCCTTATTCAATTAGCAGTAGGCTATACTAATCATAAGGGAACCATCCTTATTTCTCACATATAAGATCGGAGCACCCCAAGGTGAGACACTTGGTCGAATAAAACCTTTATCTAACAGATCTTTCATCCATTCTTTCAACTTTTGTAACTCTGCTAGTGTCATTCCATATAGTGGAATAGATATAAAATGAGTATTTGGAATTATATCTATGCCGAAGTCTATTTCTCTCTCAGAGGGACTCGGGGTAGATCATCGAGAAATCTTCTGGAAAGTCTGTTACTATTAAAACTAACTAAAGTGAAGATACCTCAGCACTTGGGTCATTAACTCAGACTAAGTGATGGATAAACCCTTTGAATCTAACTTCCTCACCTTAAGATACGAAATAAAATGACCCTTAGGTAGTGCTAGACTACTACTCCACTCTATGACTGGTTTATTAGGAATTGGAAACTTTAAAACTCGAGTTCTATAATCTATTGACGTAAAAAGCATGGAGTCATTCCATACCTAAAATGACATAAAAATATACCATGTCTAACTCTACTAGGTTACCATGGTATCATGTGAATGATAAAAATCGAGTGCATTAGGTACCTCCTACTCCTCCACATTTCATCTGGATGAACAACCTCTTACTACTCTTCGTGGTGGATGATGATATGAAACACGCGCAATCATGAATTAGAGGGAAGGTTTTTGGAGAAAAACTCTATCACACATAAAAGGATGATGAAGGAGTGAGAAAATCCTAAATGTTGTAGGCTCCTAATCATAGATGGGGCGTGCTTCACACCGATGACTAGGACCCTATAGACACGGTTTCAGAGTCTCCTTAGGACTCTTGAACTACGTGCTCTGGTACAAATTTTGTCACACCTCAAGCCTACACCCTTGACGTGGCCGACACCCAATGACCATTGTTGGCCTTGAGATAACCCTTGTCCTTCATTACTTAACTCAACAGAAGACTTACTCAATGATAAAGCAAAAACATTCCCATAATTAACTTAAATTAATAGTTTTGGCCAAAATGACACTTAAGTCTCAAAATAGAATATCTGTAAATAAAGAGACTCAATTGAACTAAATGACTGACTGTTGGTCTATGAAGCCTCTAAAATACTTTGCTAAATATTGGGACAGACCCCACAACATTCTGTAATTGAAAGAATGGAAAGCATATAAAAGGATCCTCAGGAATGCAAGTAGGTTCACCACTGACTCAGAGTGTCAAACTCGACCAATGAGGCGTTGTATGATGATCTTGGTTACCTGCATCTGCATCATATGACGATGTAGTCCAACTGGAATCAGTACATTGAATGTACGAGTATGCAAGTTGGAATGTTAAATAACAACTTAAGTTTCACGAGAATAAGAAGAACTTACCTTAGCTCTGCTTAACTCAAGAAATAATCAACTCAATGTATGTTATAAAGCAATTTAAAACACATGCAACATATATAAATCTTGTAAAATAATAAAGCAACTTAGTTCATTAAAGATAATGCATTAGCAAACTCAACTTTACTTATATATGAATGCAATATAATTCTATAGGAGATTTTGTAACCAACAACCACCACTATGAGCCTAAGTGGTAATATAACATCTTTCCTATGTTGACAGAATTATCCTATAGTTTTCCATTGTATAGAACTCCTTAACTTAGTTGATCCACTAGCTTAATTTACGTGATCATTTAAAAATATGAATCATTAATACTCATGATGTCTACATGGTTTACATGGGGACTTTAGTTAATATGAACTCTTATCCCACATCGATGCTCAGTACTACTCTCTAAATATACTTTTGCTCATTCTTTTAAACTAACTTCCTTTCTTTAGGTTGAGTTAATTTGCTCAACATTATAGCTTTGAAAATCTCTCATGGAATCAATGTTCCCTTTTCTTATTCAAAACTCTTTTGGAGAAATCCTAGTTCCCTCTTAACTTAAATGTAAAACAACATTTGAAATATGTCTAAGGAATACTTAGTTCCTTTATAGATTTTGGGAAATGAGCTCAATTATTTACTCTTTGCTTGACTTGAAACTTTTGGTCTTAATCCACTCTATAAGGAATACTTAGTTCCCTTATACTTCTTCGAAGGAAAGACTTCAACTTTTACTCTTTCTTTAACTTGAAATTTGGGCCTTAAATGAAGTTAAAATGTTTAAGTAAGACTCTTGGAAACTTTAAGAAACTTTACTTTGACTTACTTCTTAATCCTTTTGACTTAACTCTTACCTTCTTAGACTTTGATCTTAACTTTTCTTGAATTGGAGTATGCATTCAAGGTTTATGATTTCATGTTTGTTGACGATTTCATGATGGTTAGATGTACCTTAGAGTGTTGGAATAAACTAAGAATTCTATGTACATCACTTAGGAACTAGTATGAAAAGATCGGGCAAGAATGGGATCTCTAGGCGTCCGTGGCGCTCTAAGAGGCGAAGAGCGCCAGAGCCTGACTGAATCTATCCTGAGGGGCTCTGGCTTGTGTGTCGTGCCAGATCATAAAGATCAGAGATCGTCTTTAGGGGCTCTTGTTGGCGCGGAAACTCAGGGCCTAGCTGATGGGATTTTCATCTTTTTTTTCTCCGTTTTCAACTCTAAACCTTCTAAACATCCATGGATCTTTCCCTAATCACTTAGGATCACTAATAAACTCAATACCCAATAGATTACACCTGTAAAATAAGCAGGAAATATGAATAAAATCAACTAAAAAGGCATATTACAACTCAACCAACAAGAATTCAACTGTTGTTATTTAAGAACTTCAATGTTCATCATCCAAACAACCCACAATTCACTGATTAAAAAAGTCGATGTGTTGGTTAACTAACCCAACACAGAAAGATATCACATACCTTGGTAGGGATCACCCCCGACGAATTCCACTTGATGATTTTGGCATTCTTGATGAATTCTTAGTCTTTCTCCCTTCTCCTTCTTGTCTTCTCTTTTTTCTCAAGCCATAAGTGTGAATTAGTTTTATAAAACTTACTCAAGGCTTAGTTTTACCCCTAATAAACCATTAAAAATAATTAGGAAATAGATGGGTTAAAAGATAAGTTTTCCAATTTGGAATTGGGATTTTCTCACTTCAACAGTCTAACTTTCGAAAGGCATATCTCGCTCATAAAATATCTGAATCGTGCCAAACCTGGGCCGTTGGAAATATCTTTCACTGCTATTTCCAACCATATAAATAAATGACTCTAACTCATCCTGACCTTGAAATTATAGCCATTTGATAATGACCGAAAATAACTTTTTGACTTAGGAAATTTTCCAGATTTTTCCTATTCCTTCAAAAAATAATAAATTTTAGTTTCTTGGCTTATTATGAACCACAAGATGTTACATGAACAAAACAAAGGACTTCAGGAAAACTGAGGCACATTTTAGACGAAGGGGGAAGGGGAGAGAGACAGTGTGCATGAACACAATCATCCGCTCATTTGCATCTTCATGAGCCTTGATAATCTGTCTATTGAGGACCTTAAATTTCTTATTGAGTGAGGCATTGGATTTTAGCAGTAGTGCATTTTCATCCCTTAACTTTTGCAACACTTCATCATTTGCATGAATGGTACCTGGTTTCCAAAAATTGCATTCTGAAGTTCAAACTTAAGTCTAGTAATTTCAACCACCTTGTCATTATGAATACTGGTAAGATCATGCACTTCGCGTTGGAGAGTAGCCTATTGCTCAAGAACTACTGCTACTTGAGACCTACACTTGGTTGTTCCCTTCATCCACTAATATTCCAATAGAGTGGACATCTGCTTAGTGGTACCTGGTACCGCCTTTCCGACTTTCACTTCAAAGTGCATAAAGAGAAAATTAAGTAGATACCCATATGGAATGCCATGCTTGGCATTTTTCCATGTCATGACTCTGTCCATGTGCTGCATCATGAGAGCAGGAGGTTGATTTGTTCAAGTTCAACCAGCTACTCCATGAAAAATAGGTCGGCAACATATGCAACTGTTCACTTTTTAGACCTGGGTACATGCACCTTGTTTATGAACTCAAACACCAATTGATATTCCCATTTTAGAATCTACATGGGAAACCCTGCAAGTTTAACCTCTTCTAGTTTTGTGGCAATCATGGTGAGTGCCTTCGATGGTTTACAACCTTTAATGGATCTAACCTCCTTCATCGGCACCCCAAAATGATCCCCAGAATTTCTCATCTAAGTCAATTTTAACATCTGTGACAATGGTAGATATTCCTCCATCTTCTAGGAGTTCCATTTTGTAGAAGAATTCACGTACATAATTAGAGTGGGTGGCAGAAAAAGATGACTCCATTCTTGAAGGGAGACATCATACCAAACTTTGTGATAAGGGAAGTGTCAAAGACTTTCCTATTTAAGGCCTTTTGAAGATATATTATTGCTATTCTTTCCTCCCTTTTTAAAACATTTTCTTCCTTTTTCTTCTGAACCTATGGGTTGTTTATTATTCACTGTGTTGGGAACTCTATCCTCTTTGTTAGAGTGTTTTTGTTTTGTCAATTTTTCCTTCTTTGCATGTGATTTCCTTGCCCTCTTCTTTTGCTTTCCCTTTAATTTCACCCTTTCCTCCTCCCGCTTTCCTCTTTTGTTTCACCATAACCCTAACAATATCCTCACATTGGGTTTCACTATCATAAACAGTGACGGAATAGAATAGATGTAGGTTCTACACCCAGTGATACCTCTTGTCTCCTTCTTATTCTTTCAGTATGGGAATAACTAGCCTCCATAGCACTTCCTTGAACATTCTGAGTCACACTTCTAGTCCCATACTTCTTCTTCTCGCTTTTTAAATGTGCTTTGACAAGTTTTCTCTTTCCCTTCCTTTTTCTTTCATTATAACTATTAGCACGTATGGCAGGAGATACACTCTAAATCATAATATGAACATTGTCCAACTCTTGAACTCCAGCCTGAGAAGGATTTCCCCTCGGACACCTCTATTTTTCCATCTCAATTGAGGCTCTTCCTCTTCCTCCTCATTAGGTCCAACACCATAAGAAGTTGGAGTTTGGTCAAACACATGTTGACATCTGTGTGGGACCTAATCTGGTGACCTGAGTTACTATTCCCATAGTGTGGGTTGATCATCTCTTCGTAGTGAGGCCAGACTATGGATAGCCACAAGCTAGGAACCTACTATTACGATACAGGATTTCTGACTCTTTCCCTCAACCAAATCTCTTTCAAATAACTTTTTTTGACACAATGGACTGTACATCCATGGAAATAACTTCCGTTTCCTCAGAGATAGGGTTCACACCAAATTTTGCCACAGATTCAGCCTCTAAAGCCTGATATTTGTTAGCAGACAACACTAGAGTGGGGAAACACACCGAGATTTTGTCGTAGGGTAGAACATAGGAGGCTAAGATTTTAGTTTGAGGAGGAATGGAATCATCCATTTCACAAACCCCACATATAAGAGTTGATGGAGATTCCTCAAGGAAAAGAGCGCAGAAGTTAAATGAACTAGGATTTTCAAATTCTTGGGAGAGTGGAGGTTTCGAAGAGGATTAAGAGTTAGTCATTTTGGGAGAACTAAAGAACGAATTTTGAGAGTGGGAAATCAATTCTCAAGAGAAATTGGTTGAAAAGAATTAATTTTGATTCATTGGGTTAAGGATTTAATAGAGAAGAGTTAGAAGGGTATCGGGTCCCAACAGTAGCAATTATTGAATTAAAAAGCCTAAAGACGCTTGCAATTGATGAGAGGATGGGGTATAGACACATGGCCATGATGTTGACAACTGAGATAGTGTAGCATAAGTAATACTATCCTCTCGAAGACAAGTTCCTCTTTTCAATTTTCAATCCCGCTCAGTGTTCTTTGATCAACCCTTCTTCTTGACACACCCTGAATGTATAGATCCATTAAGATATCAAAAGTGAATTCTATTATGACCAACATTAAAACGACTATATATACCTTCCCTCCTTAACATAGTCATTGAGAGGGAGTTCGATCAAGTTTTTCAAGAGATCGAGTATTGTTAAGCCTCCCCAGTCTTATCCTATTTTCAAGAAAAGATTATTTACTCAAAGGCTTTGTAAAGACATCTACTAGTTGATCCTCAATCTTTGAAAATTTCATCACAATGTATAGCTTCCCAACATTGTCCCTCAGAAAATGCTGCCTCACATTTATATGTTTTGTCCTCTTATAATGGACAGGGTTTTTAACCATGTCATTACACTAGTGTTGTCACACAACAGAGAGGAATAATGCCAATGATTATACCATAGTTCCCTAGTTTTTTCTTAATCCACAGAAGTTGAGAACAACATAATGCTGCAACCACATACTCTGCCTTTACAGTGGACAAGGCTACTAAATTCTGCTTTTTAGTTCCCTAGGAGATCAATGTTGATCCCAAGAAATGTGTCGTGCCTGATGTGATTTTACAAATCACCATAAAACCTTCATAGTCGGCATCAACATAACAAATAATATCAAAAGAATCACGTATTGGTTAGAAGAGGACTAGGTCCCTTGTTCCCTTCAGATATCTCAGAATTTGTTTGGCTGTCTTCAAGTGTGACTCCTTTGGTGTTGCTTGAAACCTCACACACAATCCCACGCTGGGAACTATGTCAGGACTACTAGCACTGAGGTATATGAGTGATCCAATAATAACTCTGTACATGGCGTGATTGACTTCCACGCTTTTTCATTTTTATCAAGCCTGATACTTGTACTGATAGGAGTGTCCACCACCATTGCCTCCACCAAATTAATTTTCTTGAGTAGCTCATTGATATACTTCTCTTGGCATATTGAGGTACTTTCTATTGTCTGTTTAATTTTCAATCCTAGAAAGAAGGTGAGCTCATCCATCATGCTCATTTCAAACTTAGTCCTCATTAATTCAGTAAACCCTTTTGATAGTTAGTCTAGGGTGGCTCCAAAAATAATATCATATACATACACCTGCATAATCTACAGTTCCTTACCTCTGAATTTTAAGAACAAAGTATTATAAGTTTTACCTCTCTTGAAATCATTAGTGAGGAGTAACTTTTATAGGTGTTCATATCAAGATCTGGGAGCTTGTTTTAAACTATACAAAGCTTTATCAAGTTTCAGCACATGATTTGGTAGTTTTGCATCTTCAAAGCCTGGGGTCTGCTTTACATATACTTCTTTATTTAGATTTCCAATTAGGAAAGAACTCTTGACGTCCATTTGAAACAGTTTGAATTCCTTGTGAGCAGCAAATGCAATCAAGATTTTGATAGCTTCCATTCCAGCCACTGTAACAAAGGTCTCTTCATAATCAATTCCTTCCTCTTGGATGTACCCTTGCACCACAAGTCTTAATTTGTTTCTGGTAATAGTCCCATATTCATCAAGTTTATTTTTAACACCAATCTTGTCCTTATTATGGTCCTGTCAATTGGTCTGTGGTTTAGGTGCAACACTTTGCTTCTCTCGAACTGGTGAATCTCCTCTTGCATTGACATGACCCAATTTGCATCCTTCAAGTCTTCGTTCATATTCTTTTGTTCAATGGACGATATAAATGATGAGTGTGCAACTAGGTTTCTTGATTTAGATATCATCTAAATTCTTCGATCAAGTGGAGAAATCTAATTGTCCAACGAATGTGAGGACTGATGTTTCAATTCGGACTTCCTGATTATAAACTCTTCTCTGTATGTATCAGAATAACCTTCATCTTCTTCAGGGTTTTGAGACATAATTTCTTGTGATGGATCTGAAGGAACAAGTCCTCCTGTTTGCCTTTTATTAGCTCCTCAAACTCATGATCTTCTTTTTTTTCACAGCTTATTTCTGACTCGTCGAACTTGACATGCATGTTTTCTTCAACACAAAGGGTTCTCTTGTTGAACACTTTTTATGCCTTGCTTGTGAATGAGTATCCAACAAAAATACCTTCATCACTCTTGGCATCAAACATGCCTAAATCATCTTTCCCATTGTTTAACATGAAGCATTTGCATCCAAATGGCCTAAGATGATCAATCGAGGGCTTTCTGTCATTTCGTAGGTCATAAGGAGTCTTCTTTATTAGGGACCTGATAAGCACCTATTTGTCTCATAACAGGATGTACTGACTCCTCCTGCCCAGAAACTCATAGCAAGCCCTAAGTCAATCAACATGGTTCTAGCGATGTCCACTAGTGTTCTATTCTTTCTTTCAACAATATTTTGCGATTCTTGGTGCTGAGAAGGTGTGGTTGATGCCATTTTTAGCACAAAATTCCTCAATTTTAGAGTTTCCAAACTCTGTACCATGATTAAATTTGATGCTCACAATTTGCAATTTATTTTTGATTTCACTGCTTTGGCAAATATGATCAGTTGTCCTGCCATTTCATCCTTTTTTTTCAGGAACATGCCCCAGATAAACCTAGAAAAATCATCAACAACAACAACAATGTATTTCTTACCTCCTATGTTCTAGACTCTTACAGGTCCATACAAGTCCATATTAGGGAGTTCTAGGGGTTTGGATGTGCTGACTCCATTCTTGGCTTTGAATGATGATTTAGTTTGTTTGCTCTTTGCACAAACATTGCAGATTCTATCATTTGTGAACTTCAGTTTAGGAAATCTGTGGATCAGGTCCCTGCGAAAAGTTTGTTTATAAAGGAGGAACTTACAAGACCCATACGTCGGTGCCACAGATCAGCAGCATCGATTTTAACAATCAGACATGAAATATCATCTCCTTCAATAGAATAAAGATCAACAACATACATGTTTTTTTACCCTTGTAGCAGACATAAAGACCCTCGTTGTTGAACTGTTTGTAACCAAACATTTGTTGGTCATGAACTTGACCTCATTCCCTCTATCACAGAGTTGAGATATGCTAAAAAGAGTGTATTTGAGACCATTCTCATAGTGCACATAGTTGATTGAGTTGTTAGCAAATCTCCTTATCCTTCCAATTCCGAGAATCGAACCTTTATTTCCACTGCCAAATGACACACCATCACCTTGGTTCGCTTGCAAAGAGAGGAAGTTTGAAGTGTATCCTGTCATGTTCCTAGAGCATCAACTATCCATGTACCAGCACTGACCTCTTCCTCTCCTCTACAAAAAATCACTTATTAGTCGTAGTAACCTACTTTAAACAGAGTTCTCAATAGCTGTCAAAAGTGTTAACAAGAAAACTTTCCGTCAAAGGAGGAAAAGTGTTCTTGCTTAAACGATAGCGAGGAACAGGTCCCTCACTCTCGTTTTTCACATTTTTGTCAGATTTGAAAGATTTAGCACGAGGACCAGGTCCCTATTCTCTCTTTTCTTAATCATTTTCAAATCTAACAAACTGCATGTGTCTTTCTTTAGCTCTTTCCAGTTTCTCACAATTCTCTTTTAGATGAACACTTTGCCCATAATGAGTGCATAAGAGTTTATTATCTAATAAACACATATTTACTATGAGGGTTATAACGCGGTCCTGTAGGTCTGCATCCCAGCCCTTTCTTTCCATTGAAACTCTATGGAGATAGGTTTGAGAGGATCTTCGAAGACTCAGTCAATTTTAAGGAGTGACTCAACTCTTCCTTGACCCTACTAAGATACTTTCTCAGTTGACAGTTAGTTTCAAGCGAAGCAACTAACTTAGATTAAGATATTTTAAGTTTGTCCTTAAATTCTTCCTCAAAAATATCAAGTTTTATTTTTTCACTCTCCAAGGTGCTAGGCCTTTTTTCAACCGTCATGTAGCTAGACTCCAACATTCCAATTCTAGTATTTATTTTAGAGACCTGAGCTAAAAGAACTATATTTTCATCTTCACACAAACTTAATTTTTCATTCAACATTATGTTTTCAGTAGTACGTTCATCCATAGAATCAATTAACAGAGCAACAAGTTTCCTCAATTTTTCTGCTGGAAGATTATCTAGACCATCTTTTAGTTCAAAGAGGATCACCTCATTGGGGTCTTCTTCGTCATCGGATTTCTCCATAAAGGAGAACATTGAGTTGAAGACACTCTCATCGTCTTCAATAGCCATCATTGAGACAACCTCATGGTTTTATGCATCTCCTTCTGACTCACTTGAATCGTCACCCTAAGCAGAAAAGGCCTTTTTCATCAACATATCAACATGAGCCTTCCTCCAAACATTTTCTGGGACCAGGTCCTTCTAGTGAAATTTGGTTTCATGAGATTCTTTATTTTGATTAGGAAAATCTCTCATAAAATGACCAGGCATACTACACTCATGGACATATCATTTGTTGTAGCAAATCTGCTGCTTGATGCTTTTCTGTGAAATCCCCCATGCTTTTTATGATCTTTTCAAAACTCTTTGTGACATATTCCATCTCCGCCTCCTCTTTAGTTATTTTGGTTTGAGACGATTTCAGTGCAATGGACTTCTCCTTCTTTTCTTCATTCGCTAAAGTTCCCTACTCCTATTTAGCTCATGTATTTGTAGATTTCTATCAACTCATCCACAAGAAGCGTCATCAAATCCTTAGCTTTTGTGATTGCATCCACCTTGCTTTCCCATGTTTTTGGAAGCACCTTAAGAATCTTGCAAACTTGCTTGCAAATTGGAATGGGTTCTCCCTGATCTCTGAGCTCATTAGTGATAGCAGTGAAACAATATAGTTCATCTCAAAGATGGGTTCACCCTCCTTTATCACAAAGTTCTTATATTGAGTGGTGAGCATGTAAACCTTCGAAAACTTCACCCGTTTAGTTCCTTCATGTGCAGTTTGAATACAATCCCGAATCTCCTCTGCATTCTCAGATGCAAAAATTCTGTTGTACTTATCACCAACAATGCCACATAGTAGAATCTTTATCGCGTTGTAGTTCTTTTTGATCTTTTTTTGTGTCAGCTGCACTATATTCTATTATGATCTTTACCACGGGGGTGATGAGCTCTCCATCCTTCAATTACTTCAGGCGAAAGTAAGGTCCATCAAGGATGAAATCCCGCAACTCGGTGTCCTCTGCATTTATGTAATCATGCATTAGATTTTTCCACCATCCATAGTACAATTCGTTGAAGCGAGGTTACCTGGTAGATGATTTTCATTCCTCCATATTCGGTGGAGCAGCCATTCGTATAACATCTTCCTTTTCATGGTGTTAAGAAATCTTAAAAGTGAAGCTTTGATACCACTTGATGGAATGTATGCATCCACTTATATTGATGGAACTAGGTCCTCGACATAGTTATAATATCAGACTGTAAAATAAGTGTTGAAAGTAAAGATTGACAGACAACTTTACGTGAAAACCTCCTTCCTCAAGGGAGAAAAACCACAACATGAGATAGACTGCTAATCTCCACACAAATTAATATCTCCTATCACTTAGCTGAGCCAGGAAAGACACAACACTACCCACTATACTAATCTTAACATGATTAATATAGATTTGAGAGTAAGAACCTTTGTTACCCTTAACTAGATTCATACTATGATTCACACAAGTTTGAAACATTTCTTTCACAAGTGAAACATATCCTACTATATAAAAACATTACAAGCAAACAAATACAACAAGTACTTGAAGATATGGAAGCACTTCTATCATGTCCCTTCCCGTTTTGAAGGTTGACAATATATTTATTTGAATGAATGAGTCAATATTATTTTTGTTTGTTTGATGTATAACATGAAGAGTTATTACCCATCAAACAAACAACCTTGTCGCTTCTGATAGGTAAAGTGCTCTGTTGCTTCACCAACTTTCTGACCTGGATAGCTTTTACAGTCGTATTGCCTTTTGACAATTGAACAAGTATTCATACTCTGTAGAAGACCAGGTCCCTATAATTGTGAAGAGATCATTAAAACATCTAGGAGTGTAAGGACTTATCATACATACACAAAACTATAGTTCTTGTAAGCATAGGGGAAACCAACTTTAGACTAGCACAATATCAAAATAAAACAAATCTCTAGATTCTATGAATTTGTATAGTTTTTGTTGATGTGAAGGGCTAAAATGAAGCTCTGCATATGGGGAAATATTTTTTTTATCACGAGCCATTGTTTGATGGATCTCACATGATATTTATGGCCACAATCGAGTGTCGCAATGGTTTCTTCATACTCAAATTTGTCATGACATATGACACAAATCACTTCAGTTTTATTAGATTATCTACTCTGTCTATTGGAGCATCAACATGATTTACTGCTACACCGGTTCTTAAGAAACAATATATATATATATTGAATTACAATTACTCATGATAAAAGTATCAACAATAGAAGAAAGACAATGAAAGTTGCTAATTGTTTGATTTCACTAATAAAAATCGAATTAAACAAAAATAATGTTGGAATTTCCTTGATCTTTTAAAAGGAACATAAGTAGCAAAATATGATGTATAACAAGTTTGACTGGAAAATGAAGTAAATATAGTGATGAACTACCACATATTCATTTGGGAATTTAGTAAGTTTTATTTCTATTTTGTATTGAATTCAGATTTATTGACAACATAAAATATATAGATAATGATGCCTACCATATTTTCTATTACATTTGGAAAATTGATAGATTGTTTTCCTAGTTCATTATAATTGGAAATTTAGTAAATTATATTTGTAGTCTATTAAATTTGTTATATTAATAAATTGTATTCCTAGTTCATTATATTCAAAAAATTAATAAAATGCATTTTTTTCATTTGGAAAATTAATTAATTGCATGACTATTTTTATTTTAAAACCAGATTTGTAGACAATATGATATATAAAGGAGACGGCCTACCATATGTCTTAGTGAATTTGAAAAGTTAATAACTTGTATTCCAAATTAGTTTTGGAATTGAATTCGTTTATTTGACCGTTATTAATTACTTGCCAAAATGGGCTTCAATCTTATAAACCTTTTGTCTTTTAAAGGAAGTCAAAGAAAATAGAGAAAAACATATCACTTTTACATTGTTTGATAAATACAGAAGAAAAAAAAGGTTAAGAATAAGACTTGAAGAATGACGTGCCACTCATCACCTATACAACAAGGTGAAGAAAAATGCAATGGTAAATATGAAAATATTTGACTGGCCTAAAGTGCAATGATGACGAAGGTTGGTCATATACTACCCAATTGAATACTCAACAACATATATATAACAAAGATTTATATAATGACCCTTACTAGAAACTAAAGACAATATTTTATCAATTTACGACAATATTAGAATCAAAATCAAGACCAAGGGAACTAATCATCATGAAAATACAATTACAATCCGAAGTAAGAAAATAAAAAATACATCAAACAATTTAAGAATTTTAAATTAAGATACCATGCCTTCTAACTCAAAATATGAGAACACTATTGGCTTATATATGTTGAGATGGAAGATATAAATGAAACATGCATGTTGAACATGAAAGATGGAAAGTTAATAATATGGATGTGGTGGTGATGTTGAAGGTGATGACTTCTTGTAGTAGTCATTTTTTGGCAAATATGGCACGTAGTATTTTGGTTTAGGTACTTAGGGCATCTTTTTGTACTTATCTTCTACAACAGATGGCTTCTTATAGTAGTCATTCTTTGATAAAACGGTGCTTTATATTCTTATTTAGGTACAGAGGTCACCATAGGAACATAAGACACCTTCTTGTAGTTGTCTTCTAAAACTGATGACTTCTTATAGTAGTCATTCTTAGGCAAAAAAGTCACTGTGTATTCTTCCTTAGGCACTGAAGGCATATTTGGAACATATGACACCTTTTTGTAGTTATATTCTAGAATTGATGGCTTCATGAAGTAGTCATTCTTTGACAAGGAAGGCACCTTGGATTCTTCTTTAGGCGTTGAGGTAACCTTTGGAACATATGACACCTTCTTGTAGTTATCTTCTGAAACTAGTGGCTTCTTGTAGTAATCATCCTTCGGCAAAGAAGAAACCTTGTATTTTTCTTTAGGCACTGGGGGAACCTTTGTAATATATAACACATTTTCATAGTTATCTTCTGAAACTGATGACTTCTTAAAATAGTCAAATTTTGAAAAAAATGACTCCTTATATTCTGATTAATCCATTGGGGTATCTCAGGATCATATGACGCCTTCTTGTATTGTCTTCAGGAATTGATAGCTTCTTAAAGTAGTCAATTTTTTGCAAAAAATGAATCTTTATATTCTAGTTTAGCCATTGAGAATAGCTCTGGAACATATGGCGCTTTCTTGTAGTTATACTCTAAAACTAACTGCTTCTTGTAATAGTTATTATTTGGCAAAAAAGACACCTTGTATTCTTCTTTTGGCTCAGAGTTAACCTTTGGAACCTATGACACCTTGTAATAGTTATATTCTAAAATGGGTGGCTTCTTAAAATTGTAAAATTTTGGAAAAAATGACTCCCTGTATTCTGCCTTAGGAACATATGACCTTCTTGTTACTATCTTCTGGAATTGATGACTTGTTGAAATATTCGTTTTTTGGAAAAGATAACATCTTGTATTCTGATTTAGGCACATAAGGTATCTTGTATTCCTGTTCAGCAACCAAATGTACTTTCTTTTCATTATCTTGTAAAACTAATGTCTTTTTTTCGTAATCATTCTTTGACAAAAACGACGTTTTATATTCAGTTTTAGGCATTGAGGTACCTTGTAGTCTTCACTTTGTGCAATTGTAATTGGTACTTTGTTGTATATTGAATCTGTTGATTCATAAGATAAGGTGAGTATGTCATAGTGCATGTGGCAATCAGTAAAAATGCCAAAGCACAAGCAAATTGCTTCTTCATTTGGCTTCTATTAGAGAAAATTTGGATTCTAAGGCTAGGTACTGGATTTTGGTAAAGTTGCATATTATAGCACGTGTTCTTTGTTAGATTGACTGGAATAAAGTTGCATATTATAGCACGTGTATTCTTTGTGTTTGGATTTGTTTGTGTCTTAAACTGGTGTATGATCAAAAGTGACAACATTAGAACAAATTCAAGAATCTATGTAATTACTACAATTGTGGAAAAACCAAAAAATGTTACGACCATTTATGTTTTGTCTAATATGTGTTTATGCTAGAGGGTGTCTACAATGATATTTTTGTTTGTTGTCTCTTAACAATAATTAGGGCAGGAAATAAATTGGTTCTTGTATGTAACAAATAGTGCTAGATAACCACAACTTACAAACCATTTGTCTTAATTACTAAGTTTGATGATATGAACTTTATAACATACTCTCTCTCTCTGTCTATAATTGCTTGTCCACCTTTTCCTTTTTAGTTGTCCCAAATTACTTGTCCATATTTACAAATCAAGAAAGGACAAAAAAAATGTATCTCTTGTACCCTCAATTAATAACATAGAAAAAGGAAGAACTTTTTGAAAATCTTAATGTTTTAACTCAGGCACTATATAATTAATAGGGAAAAATGGTAAGTCACCGTGTCAATCATTATTAATTTAATAGGTGTGTCGATTCAAAAATGGACAAGTAATTAGGGGCAAAGGGAGTACATACACACAAAACTATTGTTCTTGTAAACATAGGGAAAATAAACTTTAGACTAGCTCAATATCAAAATAAAATAAATCTCTAGATGTTATGCATTTGTATAGTCATTGTTTATGTGGAGGGCAAAACTGAAGCTCCGCATGTGGGGCAATCTTTTTCTTATAAGCAGCAATTGTTTGATGCATCCCACATGATACTCATGGCCGCACCCAAGTGTCCCGATGCTTTCGTCAACCTCAAATCTTTCCTGACATTTGATACAAGTCTCTTCAGCTTTTATTGGATTTGCTACTTCGTCTATTGGCACTTCAACATCCTCTGCAGTCTCCTCCATGTAAGCATGTTGATGATCTGGATCACTTGTTGGAGGATTTCTCCAATTTTGTGAGGATTGGTCTAGCAGATTTACCGCTACACCGATTCTTAAGAAACTATATATATTTACTAAATTACGATTACTCATGTTAAGAACATCAATAATATAAGAATGGCAATAAGAATTTCTAATTTTTTAATAGAACATAAGTAGCAAAAATAATGTAGAATAACTTTGAGTGAAAATAAGTATATAAAGTGATGGCCTACTCTATCTTTATTTGGGAACTTAATAAGTTGTTTTACTAATTTGTATTGAAATCAGATTCATTGACTATACAATATATATATATATATATAGAGAGAAAGATGGCTTATCATGTTTTCTATTTCATTTGGGAAACTAATAAATTGTATTCCTAATTCATTATATTTGGAAATTTAGTAAATTATATTCCTAGCTTAGTATATTTTTTGAATTAATACATTGTATTCCTTGTTCATTTTGCATTACCATTTTTTTTAAAATCAAATTTATCGTCAATATGATATATAAAGAGATGGCCTACCATATTGATTAGTGTATTTGGAAAGTTAAATAACCTATATTCTTAATTTATTGTAACGATCAGAACTATTGTTAATTAGGAGAAACAATAATTCAGGGAATTATGGGACCACTGTCCCGTCACAGCGGGTCAAGTACCGCTAGGGCGGCGTGGTGCCACAGCGGGGTAAGCTAGTGATAGGGAGGATAGGCGAGATACAATGTAAATTACGAAAAATCTTGTTTTCCCCATCTTCCTAAAATACCTAAATAAGTTGTAAAACACCCTAAAAACCTTAAAAAAACCGATTTAAGCTTGGGAATGAAGGAGAAGGAGATTTCTAGCGTGAAGATAGTTAAATATTATAGATTCTTGGCAAAATTCACTATCGCGAAGCCCGAAAAAACTGGAATCAAAATCAAAATTTTGTGCAACTGCTTGGCTCCCATGTAGGTTATGTTTTATGAATTTAGTTTTAAAGTTGCCTTAGTGCATAACATATGGAAATCAATGGTAGGGTTATGTGTAGACCTTCGTGCACCAAGTAAATTTGATGAGTAATCCCTAGAAATCAAAGTATGTGGATTTATGCCTTAAGAGGAGGAATCGATGAATTCTTAGGGACTCTGGAAGCGGTATCATTTGTACAATTGGTTCAAGAATAGGATTATGAAACCACGAATGGAACTAGATTTATTAATGCATGCTAGATCACATATTGGAGCGATTGAATTGAGGATTTTCGATGAATTGTTATTTAAACCTATAAAGGAGTGTTAGATCATGAACTAGGCTAAATATGGTCAAATTAATGTTTGCATATGAATTTTACATAGTTGATCCACTTGTTGTAAATGAGATGGGTGAACTATGATTGCAATGAAATCATGACTTAAATGTATGACCTTGAAGATATAGTTGTGATTGTGATGTACTGAATGGATCGGTTTCCACATTTTAGTTTTGATTGTTATTATGATGTGTTGAATGGATCAGTAGCCACGTTCCGTTATAACTATTTAATTATGGTTCACATTCCGGCATAAGTATGGTTTCAGTTGCCACGTTCCGACACAACTCACTTTGATTAGTTGCCACGTTCTGAAAAAACTAACTATTTAGGTTTGGTTTCCATGAGAGAACCAACGATGTAATATAAAATGTAAAGTTGTTCATTGTGCATATATATTTATGATAGCGTATAGGTTTTATATGTGCATGTGAGTTAGTGTTGTATTGACTTACTTATGTTGTACTTAGTAGGCACGTGTATAATGGTTTATATTTTATTGTTCGTTGTGATGAGCGAACCTGTTGGGTATGGTGGAAGGGATAAATATTCAAGAGGTGAGTAATAAACAATAAGGGTTGTTCATGTGTCGTAATGGCGAGGAGTAGAGGTAGTGTGTGTGATGAAATATGTTTAGGTGGTTTTCACCTTCGGGGAAAGAGATTGGGTGTTCATGTTAAGGGAGTGTCATGTAATATTATGTGACTATGGTTGAGTAATGTGACGACGAAGTAGGGGGTATGACGTGAACAGTTAGTTGAAATGTTAGTGGTTGTATTTGTGGGATTTCTCTATGTGGTAGAATGTTTAGTCAATGATAAGTATCTGGTAGGTAGGATAACCTTTTTACTTCTTTCATTGTGTTTTTTGTTGCCAATCCGTCTATAATATCAAAATATTATTTTTTCTATTTTATTCATGGAGATCAGATTCTATTCAGAACATATGGTGCACTATTTGTTTCAGTATACTCATATGGTGCTTATCTAGTTGTCTCAGTATAAATGTACTTCATGTATTAAGTAGAAAAACCTAGAGTTATTACACTTTTGTACACATTTCAGCGTTATTTGATCTTAAGCACTTTCATCCATCATATTTAAGAACTTTTTGTATTGCATTTGCAGTCATGGGGCAACATGATCCTACCAACCATCCTTTACAAATAGACATGAACTTAGGAATACAGCCATCAATGCAAGATCAAGAATTGTATATGGTGATTGCATTTCCTCCCTATTCTCAACGATTTTGATAATATTCGACTATTGTTATGCTTACGTTGTTTGCTGAGCTAGAGATAGAAATACACCATATTTAGGTATATCTAAGGGATTATGGAAGGAAAAAGATGATTAATTTTAATTAGAGCAAGCCTACTAAAATGACTAATATGCCTAAATTTTGATTCACAAACAATGTTTATATACTTGTTAATTTGTGATCAAACATAAGAATCTCGATATGTTCTCTCTTTCTGGAATATATCATGATAAATGTTGCTGCAACAGTTTCCTTATTTTTTAGACTACTTTGTTCGTTTTCTCATCTAGTTGCCAGCTTTCATTTGGAATAATGCAGCTTCCATGGCGAGTGGTGTATACCATTTCTACAAGTTCTATTGTTAGACGTTTATTGCAATTTATCTTGTAAGTTGTCTTGAGTATGAGAATCTTATAGTATCAGACTAGACTTCACTTCCTGTCCTAAAGAATATTTACATTGTATTATTTTCCGACCTTTATTGAATTTATATATATATACATATTGTTCTTAGATAAATATTTTGCCAGGTAATGCCTGATGATACCCAGTACTTCGAGATTATGAGTGCATTATTATAAAAAAGTTGATTCAAAATGTAAATTTGATCGGTTCCACATTTTGGTTTTTATTACTACTGTAAACCGTTAAATTTTAATATATTAGGCTAAAAATTAATTAATATACCAATAACCTTTTAGAAAGGTGTTATCTAATTTTAAAAAGAAAATAAAACAAGATAATATAAAATTCAAATTTCTAACATCACGTTGAGAGGTGCACTCAGTATTCATCACATTATCTGATACTTTGAGTGTGATTTTTTCAATTTTTTTAAAAATATAACACTACTGTATATGATCTCGGGAGGAAAGCATGAGTTCATGTGAACCTCGTGAACCTCCTCGGGTATACCTCTTGTCTTAAGGGTGTATCTGTAACTATCCATGACATTTTTTAGTAGTTAATTACAAGATGATATGCGCTACTATCACTTTGCTGGACTTTTGGAATATGCTTCTTGTCTGATTATATTTCTTTTTGGAGGTTGGTTGATATAGAAGGGTTACTTTTGGTTGGGTAAGGCAGTGGACCTGTTAGAGGAGGTTTATTGGATGAGAAGCCTGGTACGGCTTGCTGTTGTTTTCATTTGTTGTTGATAAAAAATAAAATATCAGTTATTGGAATGATATTATATTGTGAATTGTTGTTTGAAACCACACATTTAGCTTGTCGTATTTTTAGTATTCTCGTCAAGTTAGGCCACATAATATGGGATGATACTATGTTGAGTAGACAGGTTTGCGTAATGTTATGCTAACTGATCTATGATAATATTTGTGTATGCATTATTCTTTGATAAATGAATCTGATCGCTAAGCTATGTAGTCCATATATCGTAGAGTACAAGGATTCTTGGACCGACAAGGTCGGGCTGGTCTACTGCTTCTTCTCACCAAAAATTATAAGTTATTCTATTCACCCATGTAACCCTCTGTCAAGGTTTTACCTTTGAAAGTGTGGGTAATGGTTAAGATTTCTTTTTATCATTTACCAAACATCTTGGATCCAACATATAAAAACTATCAGTAAGAAGTGTTTTGCTCTTGCTGGTAGTGATCATGCAGGTAGAACATTACACAACATGAATTGTGAATAACATCATTAGAGAATGTATGTGATTTGAGTAGTTGTGTCGATTTTCGGACAACACTAAGTAACAAGAAAATTAACTGTGTAGGTCCTATTTCTTAGTTGTGTCTGGAAAAAACAACAAATTCCTCTAGAATGTAAGTTTCATGCATTTTTATTTTAAGTGAATTTTGGTACCGATATCTTTTTTTCGCTTCTGAGAGAATCTATGTACATTTGAATCTCAAGGTAGTCAACTGACTTTATTATCTGATCTTGGAATTTATAAATTAATTAATGTTAATTGAATCGGAATAGACAAGTATTGCGGTCCTACTCAAACCATTGAAAGTAATGGTCCTTGGGTTAGAGAATCTGGTGTAGCCTTCAACAGTGGGGGTTGTATTGTGTCTAATCCCTTTGTAGAAAGTTCTTGGTAAGATTTTTTGCTTAATATGATTTATAGTATTGGCTAGCAGTCAAGTGAAACAATTTAAAAGACTCACTGGTATTATAATGCTATAATGTATGCATCCACTAGTGATTACTGGACCAGGTCCCCCGTCAAAATAATAGTACAGAAATTAAATAACTCGAAGTGAATTAGAGATGTCAATATGGGTTGGCCCACCCTATCTAGTCTAATCCATACATGTTTTGAAATTTAACGAGTCAGGCTGGGCTAGCCCATTTTTGGTATGGGCCAGAAAAATGTCAACCTAGCTCACAAGTACGTGGGCTACGGGCTTTGTCGGGCAGCCCTCTTTTTTAAGAAGTATATTTTTTATAATTATTTTAATTAAATTATAATATAAAAGTATTATCATAAATATCGATAAGACAATTTTACATGGTGTTAGTGTTAGTACTTGTTAATAAAATCCACAAATAAAATTATCCTTGTAAATTTATCAAGTTTGATTTTAAGTGAAATCATAAATAGCTAAATAGAAATATTAACCTAATTGTGTCACGACCCAAATCGAGCCGCGACTGGCACCCACATTTACCCTCCTATGTGAGCGAACCAACCAATCTAAACCTTAACATTTCAATTTAATATCAACATAAAGCAATGCGGAAGACTTAAACTCATTAATAAAAGACAATTCAATAACTTCTAAAATTCAACATCTATTATTTCCCCAAA
>NC_028648.1:47002793-47008368 GCF_001406875.1 Solanum pennellii | reverse complement strand
CACTAATTAACTCAAGGTTACCTCTTTTAACCCCCAAGTAATTAGACTTATAATCCTTAACCCTCTAACTTTATAATTAAAGTAGGAATAGTCCAAAACGTCCCTTTAAACATGTAAAGAAATCCGACTTCACCTGGGATTACGCAACCTGTGATGGCCCGTCGTGCCTGCGACGGTCCGTCATGCAGGTTCGTCATGGACTCAATTTGTTTAAGGAGCTGTGACGGCCCGTCGTGCCTACGACGGTCCGTCCTGCACTTCCGTCGCCAAGTTCAGAGAGTCGATTTCAGTACCCAAATTTCAGAAGTCTAAGTCTTTTGGAACGAGACACCCTCGACGGCTCGTCGTGTCCATGACGGTCCGTCGTGGGTTCCGTCGACTCACACAGTTTTTCCAGAAATAAAATCTGCTGCTCAAAACGACTAAACAGGTCGTTACAAATTGTTTTCCAATGATCATAATAAAACACAAAAACTATGACAACATTCCATATGTTACGATTTATGTAGTGATTTCGTAGAAAATTTATGAAATTTTTATTTCATGTAGTACGTATTTTATAAATATAATTTATATTAAATTGCAATATATCAAACTTTTAACAGATTTTGAGTTTAGATTCTTGTTATTTTTAATACTTCATTTTATTTTCATTTTTTTGTTCAATTTTTATTTAGTCCATAGACCGGCTCTATCCATATTCCCAAGCCCCACAAATCAGCATGCTTATTCAGGCCGGGCTAAAAAGCTCTTTCCTTAAATGAGTTTCAAAAATCATAGTCCAGTCGATCAAATTAAGGGTTAGTCCAGGACGGTCTTACGGGCCTAGCCCATATTGACGGCTCTAAAGTTAATCAAGCACAATAATTTTACGAGAAAACCCTCTTGCTCAATGGAAATCAAAACCATGACATGTACTCACAAGATTTCAACACAAACTCCATTTCACTCAAAGACAACAAAGTTTCAAATTACAAACTCTTGAAACCTAGGAAATGAGACTCTTTAATCCTTTGATATAGACTTCAAGAATCCAACTAGGCTAACTGTAGCCACCATCTCAGATCTCGAAGATAAAAAGCTAAACAAGCAGTAACTCTGATGCACCAACACATCAACTAACTCTACTTGATACTTCTAGGCAGATCTAACCAAGAAAACATAACAATAATGATGTAAAGATGCTTGATTAAAACATAGATGATTCAGCTAACTAACTCTAGTTATCTGAGTCAACTTTAAAACTTAGACAAACATTGATCTACTATCCTTTATAATTTAAGAGTAGATTTCCAATATAAGAACATATGACATAAATCTCAAAATACAACAAAGACACTTCTGCATTTAATCATGTCCCTTGTTGAATATGAGCAGTGTTCTTCCTTAAAGATAGATTCCTCTCTATAAGCTTATAAATTTTCAAAATTAAAAAAATCTTGGATTTGTCTTCAGAGAAAAGACTATTATCAAATGGAAACAAACTATTGAAACCAAGCCATGTAGAACAATGCCATACCTTATTGATAAGAGGTTAATAAGATTTTTTTGTTCATACCAATTCTAAACAATACTGTTAGAGAATTAACACTGTCGGTAAGATCCCAAAAACGTTAATCAACCTTCTTGAGGTTTCCAATCTCTATTTTATGGATATATGCACAAATATGGCTTGGCATAATCATTCCATATTTGTTGTTGATGAACATCTTGACTTGAGATTTTGAGCTTTTGCATGAATAAGGGGCTTGATAGGCTAAAAGGCCCTTACTGGGTCCCCCCAAGAATAGCTAGTACCTGAATTAACTTGAAAAATCATATGTTTCTCTGCGTCTTCTCTAACTTGAAGCATGTGTTTCTAGGCATGGAAATTACCTGAAGCCCATTCTTTACCTACTACATGAGCTTTGATGCAATACTTCTATTTGGCAAATGAGGTCCAAAGAGAATTTGAGGTTCTCAACCTCCACCATCTCTTCATTGTTAATTTATTGCTAAAGTCTTCTATACTTTTGAAACCAATACACCTCGTCACATGGAACACATTAATTTAACCAAGAATTCCAAAAGTTATTATGACCTTGGCTACTACCCCTAAATCAATCAACTAAATTCTTCTCAATTAACTTAAGAGTACCTTTGAGAGTGGTGAAAGCAGAGTGAGTATAAATTGGAAGTTATTGGAGAACACTCTTGATCAAAACAATGGACCCCCTCCCAACCCCCTCCCCATAACAAAGAAGCTTACCATGCAAACATTAAACCTTTTGACAACCTTCCTAACAATATAATCAAAATATTCTAGCATATTTCTTACCAAGATACAATGGGCAACCAAGATAAGTAAAAGGAAAGTTTTTTTCCCTGAAATTGGTACATCTCTTTCACCTATTAATCCTTTGAGCTGAAGTTTTAGAAGCAGGTAAAAATAAACTTTTATCTCTATTAACTAGCTTTCCATAACTTAACTCATATACGTCGATACAGTTCATGATGAGTCTCATAGAAGGAATATTGCCACTGCTAAAAATAAAAATATCATCCACATAATCCAAGTAATTTATATTAGGACAATTAGGAGGCATGGAAAAGGGGATGAACATATTATGATCGTTCATATCATTTAAAGATCTAGGTGCTTAGAAATCATTTGACGTAATTAAAACCATTGGAAGGTGTTAATGTACCTTTGAAGGACTTAAAAAAGGTCTAAACTATTAAAACTAGGCGAAAAACGTGCGTTCGGGGTGCACCTTGCCAGCCTTAATTTACTGTGGCTTGGTTCAAGCGCACAGGTGGCACGCCACGCCAGGCCCCAAGTAACTGAGGCCAGTTTCTGGTGAACTGCATGCATGACGCGCTGACAAATTTTTCAACTCGTTTTTCATCTCCACACCTCCCTAATTCTTTCACCAAACACTTGGGACTATTGGTACCCTTAATACCCAGTGGATTCATGTCGGAATCAACCCCGAAAAACAAGAATCAAACAACAATTGACATCTAACAATTCAATCAATGAGAATTCGACATTTTTCTTCAAGAACTTCACCTTTTAACATGTAAACAACTCATGAATCTCTGAATTGAAACAAATTGGCGTGTGGGTCAACTAAACCAAGACAAAAGATCTCACATATCTTGATAAGGATCACCCTCGATGAACCTCACTCAATGTTCTTGACAATCTTGGCAAATTCTTGGCTTTTCTCCCTTCTCTTCTTCTTTTCTCTCTTCTCCAAGCCCTAAGCGTGAGTTTGATTTTCCAAAACTTAGTTAAGGTTTATTTTTAACACTAATAAACCCTTAAAACGAATTAGGAAAATAAGGGTAAAAATACTAGTTTGCCCTTCCTTAAATCGAGAATTGGACTTTCCTCAATTCATTGGCCCAACTTCCGATATACAGATCTCCCTCATAAGATATAAAAAATGTGCAAACTCAACGGCGTTAGAAAGACCTCTCCAAGGGCTTTCCAACCATATCAAGAACTACCTCTAAATCATCCTGACATATGAGTTATGGTCTTTTGAAAATGACCAAAACTCATTTTTTTAACTTTGACAAATTTTCCAGTTTTCTACTTTTCTTTCCAAAAAAAAAATTTTTTTGTTACTTAGCTTATATCTAGCTATTTCGAGTTACGAGATGTTACACTTCCTAAATCAGGATATTTGGTGATTATTTTCTTCGTGTCAAAGGTAATCTGTATGTGTTTTTCAATCTTCGACAGAAATAGAAGTTCCACTCCTATCAAGCATTTCATCAAGATAACTCCGCAACAAGGAAGTCTTGACACTTGAGGCAATTATATCAGAAAAATCTTGAGAAAATGAGCTATTTGCAGAGCAATTGATGTGACAAAACAATGTTCAATAAGAAGATTAACATACTTTCTTCTATTTTTAATGTTCACAACAATATCATTCCAATTCGAACAAAGCTCGACTATTTTTATTGATCCCAATTCTTCAACATATAAGCAAAGGTCAAGCTAAGTATATCTTGATCAAGTGTCTCAAGATCCATACCAAATATCTTCTTGAAGCTACAGTGTAATATGGGATATCCATCCCAAATATCCTCCAATGAAGTTCCCTCTCCGACCAATAGCAAGGAAAACACACGATCAAATACAACTTTGGATTTTATGGATTAATACACTGCAATAATTCTACTACAGAAGGTGATAGACTTTTGCATTTGGATTGGAATGGTATTAATCCAATTACAGAAGTCAATCACCTTCTGTGGTAGAATGATTGCATTGGCATTAATGCATAAATTCCAAATCAGAGTTGTATTTGATCGTGTGTTGTTCTTGCAATTAGCTGGAGAGGGAATTTCATTGGAGGATATTCGTGATCCAAATCCCACCTTATACAGTAGCCGCAAGTAGAAACTTGAGATGAATCATGTGAGACAGTGGATCAAGATATACTTAGTTTGACCTTCGCTTATGATGTTGAAGAGTTTGAATTCATAAAAACAGTCGAGCTTTGTCCCAAATAGAAAGATATTACTGTAATTAGTTAGAATAGAAAGAAGTATGTTAATCTTTGTTTTCAACATCATTTTGTCACATCAATTGCTTTGCAGATAGCCCATTTTTCTCAGGGTTTTCTGATATAACTACCTCAAGTATCAAAACTTCCTTGTTTCAATGTTTTCTAAATTTCTGCTTTGGGTAAAGAATGAACAAAGAACGAAATTAGAGTTTGATTATTTCTCTTTCGTTTTCAAGTGGCACCGTGGTGGTTGTTACCACCGTCGGTCATATTGAAAAAGTGAAGTGAAATGGTGGTGTGACTTAGTTTATAACTTAAGAAATCTATTTATGGGGTGGGGGGGGATGAGAAATTAGTCAAAAGATAATTTATGTATAGATAACAAATTGTGAATAAAATCTTTTTTCAATAGATTTTTCTCAAAATAGTCAAAATGTTATTTATTAGATTTTTCCCTAAATTAATTTTCTTATTATTTCTTTTACTAAATTCTTTTTGGGGATATTTTATATAATGATGAGCTTATCTTAATTATAAACATGTATTAGTCATTATAGTGATTAAACTAGTTTATTAGTTGTCAAAGTGACAATTAATATATTTATGAATGGTATACATCATTAAATTTGTTATTTGTATAAGGTATAATGTGATAAGTACATATTACTTGAAAATAAATGGATGATTGACTAATATAATTGTTAGCGCTTATTGTTTAAAAGTGAGTTTAGCATGATGAACGAATTACTTGGGTAAAAGAGTTTGAAATATATTTTAACTTTGACCAAAAATATTGTAACAATATCAAATTTTAGGCATGACCTATTACTCCATGCACTATTTAATAGTTTAGTTTAAATATATATAGGTGTATACGTGGACATCATAAATCTTCTATTATTAAAATAGTAACTTGTCAAGCTAAGCACTTAGATATTTTTAAAATACACTGTTAAATAGTGCAGAGGAGAAATAGGTCCTTGTCAAAGTTTGGAATTGTTACAACAATTTCGGTCAAAGTTCAAATATATTTCTGATCTTTTTGCCAAATTACTTTTTGTAGTTAA
>NC_028648.1:46990177-47002278 GCF_001406875.1 Solanum pennellii | reverse complement strand
GGTTTTTGAAAGTCAACAACATTAAAGTATAGTTATTATGAATAATAATGTGTCACGCCCCGAGGCTACCACCTTGAGATAACACGTGACCTAGGATCACGAGTTACCCAACCTAACCCTGAATCTGACATATCATGAACATACAAAAAATAGCTAAGTAAAATGAACTAAGAGGAAACTAAATCAACTAATCTCTGAAGAGGAACAAGACCAACTAGTCTGAATAATAATATATCATAACGTAAGGGTCTTACTGATGACTTAAATAACATTTAAAAACTAAAGCTGAATCGACTACTATGTCCAAAAAGCCTCTACTTGATTGAGTTGCTCGCAACTAACTCGAATAAAACTGAAACTAAAAATAATGACTAAAATGAAAGAATGTCTATTATCCTCGAAATATGAGGAGTCACCACTGAAGTTGTTGAATGTGGACCCTGGTTCGATCTAAGCATGATCTGGATGCTGAGAACATGATCCTATATCATGAAATGATGTAGCACAAAGTATGTGTTAGTACATGAAATGTACTAAACATGAATGATATAAATACTAAGTTGAATAAAAGATATACAAGTTGAACAATACATAAATGAGCAATGATGCAATCTGAGCAAAGATATAGATATATACTAAAGTGTACCTGAAAATAAATAATTGAATGGAATGACCAATTACAAATCATAAATGTATATGTCAAACTGAATACTGAAATATATATACTAAAAGCCTGGTCAAAGCACTAAAAGTTTGACTATCGGAGCTACCACTAATCGACATAAACCACACGAGCTAAGCGTGGAGTCTAATGTATACGCCCCATTGAGAGGACTCAACATACCTTGCCAGGGTATAAAGGCATGATTGTGGTGTGATCACTAATAATGATGCCTAACATAGGGAACGTAAAATCCTAGGCGGGCATGCAGTTCTGGGACTTTTAGGGTTCGTTGAACCCTAGTCCAACTCCGTGTTAAATATAATCCCAAATGAATACATCCAAAGCTAAAATGCACTAAATATTGAATATCACAAAATAGTGACATGCTAACTGACAATGCAACATTTATATATTAAGAATGTGACGTTTGAAATTTGAAGCAGGATTTTTTGCATAACTGATCTACAAAGTATAATTCCTAAACTAAGAGAATTTAAATAGAATAGGGTTATGAGTTTTATACAAGAATTTAAGTACAGTTTCTAAGAAAATATGTTTTTTATACTGCGGATATTATAGCAACTGAAATAACAACAAATTCCCAAGATTTTACAACCCTAGCTCTAAACAAGCTATGTGAAATCAAGGAACAAACTAAATTCTAGGGATCCATTGGATGAGAGGAACCCGGTAGTAAAATTCCACATACCTGGTGATGAAATTCTCGAAGATGAAAGTCCATATGAAGTAGTTTCAAGGGCTTGGTTGTAACATTGCTTTTGGTATGAATGAAGATTGTACATGTTTTACTTGAGCGCATGCTCCACACACTTGACCATCATTAAATCTCTTAGTACGTAAGCCTTTGACTAGGTGTCTTGATATGAAACTGATGTGTCACAACCTCTTATACTAAATATGAGAGATGTTAGTTATGGCACTTACACATTGTAGTGAATTCTCTTTAGGACTCATGATAACTGCTTAAACTACATTCTTATGCCTTTTCCTTGAAGAACCAATTTCCCAGAGATAGGATTGAACACTCTACATTCATTTAAGTAAACATCACATTTTTCCTTTATCATGCATTTGGGACACACTAAGCAGATTGTGTTGTAATCCTCTTACTTAGTACACATTCTCTATTGCTTGAGTGTTATTGGGGCAATCTTTTCTGGTTCCCTAAATTTCACTTTTCTTTCTGTTTCCAAAGCTACATTTCTACCCTTGTAGTTACTCAGTGAGAGAAAGTTATTTTTATCAACATTCATCTATCTGAAGCATGCACTATCTACATACCATGACTTAATAAGTCCTTCCGTCAGTTCCTACATCAATATTCAAAAGTTAGTTTTGGGTACCAAGATCCACTTAGTCCATGTTTATTAGAAAAATATTGGATGAGATTTTTCTTAGCCCATTTTGAAAAAATTTTAGGTTTGGGAACTAGTTTTGTGATTCTTTCCCCACCTGGGTTAAGAAACCTTAGAATATTTTGATGGGCTTTTAACTTTTTAGGACATGCATTACTCTTATGTTCGGTTAGTCCACATTGAATACATAATAGTCTTTGATGGGATTACTAATTTCAAAAAACTTTTGAATGAACCTTATTACATGTGTAGTATAGATTTGACCCTTTTGGATTTTGTCGAGCATGATGGAGGATCTTGTTCATATCATGTTGTGTGTTGCTTCCATCTTAGTGATACGAAGTTCTTTGTGGAGAGCTTCATTCTTTTATTCACTCATTATAGGTCATTTCGTAGTTCTTTCAAAATATTTTGAATACATTGATCATTTTTCTCTAGATTCACATTTTGTTTTCTTAGAGATGCATAGTCGTCAATCATTTGCTCCTTTTTAGAGTTGATTGACTGGTATGCATCCAGAGTGTTCAATAGAGATTCTAGTTTTCTCTTAGAGTATGAATGAGGATTTCCTCTAATGTGATTAAATCTTACTTTGGACTGTTTGACATCTTCTTCATCTCTCTCAGATTTAAACTTGTTTCTTGAGATTGATAAGTATTTCTTTTACTTGTTCTAAAGGTATTAGTGCGAGAGAATCAAACTTGTTTGTCTCTCCAATTTCTAGTAATGGCTGATTTTTGACTCCACCATCTTCATACTCTTCCTCCTATTGATTTCCCATACATACAAAGGCCCTTTTAACTAAGAGATTAGCTTCTTGATTGGTGAGCCTCTTATTTTTTGGGAATATACTAATCATTCTTAATTATTTTTTTCAAGATATTTTATCATATCTCCAAGGCTCAAAGTGGACAAAAATTGATAAAGTCATGTAGACTTTCACATTTATGACATACATGTACCTTTGGATCCATCTCAGTTGCTTTTTGAAAGTTCTTTTTCTGAGAAACCTGTCGTCTTCTCTAAGTTCTAAAGAATCACTTGGGCATTAGTGTGATGCTCTCATCCTCGAAATCATTAGGTGGTGTAGCTTTATGAACCAGGTACTTCTCTTTCCTCCAATTTTCATTTCCTTGTTTTTCTTAAGTTCATAAGTCAAATGGATTCCAATGATTTCATCCATAACTATCTTATCTAATTAACGTGGTTCAATGATAATTTCTACCTTTCTCTCCCAATATTCTGGACCAACACTTCAAAGTTCTCTAACAGCCTTTCCATTAGGAATCATTTCTCATAATGAGTAGATTTCATTTATAGTTGCAATGAAATTTGTACGCCATTTGAAGCAACTAATATTGCCTATCAAATTGTCAATTAGACTTATTTACCTGAGTTGTACAGTTGTGGATACTTTGTAGTGTTTCCTATATTTATTTTGCATATTGACATGATGAGATTCGATTGTATTCATCTAGACCTATACCGTATATCAATATCTTATTAGCCTTATTATTGTTCTGAATTTCCAGTTTACCCGTTTCATTCCATTCCTTCCTTTCCTTTGGTACATGAGTGATTCCATCAATTTCCATTTTTATAGGTATGGTTGGACCATCCAATACAATCCTCAGGTATCTTGATTTTCTCCTACTAAGTGATCCATTATGCGGTTCTTTCACAATCCATAATACTTTCCATTGAACAATAGTGGTCGCGTTTGGGAAGTTGATTGTTGTGGTGTAGATGGTGCAGGCATTGAAATTTTTCAAGATGTGAATCTTCAGACGAGAAGACCTGCTTTGATACCAATAGAAGAAATTGTGCCCTCTATTCATGAACCAGGTTCTTGTGAGTTTAGGAGAATATACAATCGCAAAACAATAAAACACATATTTATCATGGAAACCTTCCTTTTTCAAGGGAAAAACTACAACACTATTTTATTACCTTTTAGTAAAGGGAACTAAGGGAGTCCTAGGAACCAAGGTAGGTCATGGAAAATTTGAGTCCTGTAATGTGTCTTAAATGTTGATAGGACGAGTCATGGAAACGTCTATTAACTGTTGAAAGTGCCCATAGAAGGATCCCAGACTTACAAAGAAAATTTAATAGAACTTTGAGCCTATGAGAAGGAAATACATGTCGTGGGCAATTTTATGGGTCGTAGGAGAGACTGTTAGAAATGACCCAAAAACTTGAGTTTCACAAAAGGTGTCTCCACATTGTAGACCTGTTGATGATTCATGGAAAGATCTCGTGGGGATATATTTAATTTAGGTGTTTGAAGTTGAATATACGGTTGACAAGAATAGACCATAAAAAGTCCTACGGGCTGTAGATCGAAATCATAGATCACTATGACAGTTTTAAGTATGGGTGTTTTTGTATCTCCTCATCCCTTTAAAACCTAAACTTCAATGTTCTTATACATAATTAAGGGTTTTAATACTGTCGATCAATCTTTTTAGGGGAAGGGTTCAAAATATATCAAGACTTTTAAAAAAATTGTTGTAGCAATCCAAAACTTTGGGCAGGACCTATTACCCCTCCTGCACTATTTAATAATGTATTTTAAAGGTATATATGTACCCACGTGGAAAAAATATTATTTATAATGATTCAATATTTATGATGTCCACGTGGGTACATATAAACCTTAAAATACAATATATTAAATAGTGTAGGGGAAAAAGGTCCTGGTCAAAGTTTGGGATTGTTACAATGATCTCGGTCAAAGTTCGGATATATTTTAATTCAGTCATTAAAGTAAAATATAGGGTTATGCCTTGAGTTATTTTTTATGAATTCTAAATTCTTGATTATAAGTTGCACTATATTATGATTTGAGATCTTTAAGTTATTATTCATGTTGATAATCTAACATGAACCCTCATTTCTGAGTTTTTCTTCAGAATCTTTAACAAGAGCATATTTTCTTAAATCGATTTTGAGAATTTAGCATGAGTTCAAGGGAAAGTTAAAGTATAAATTTCTAATTATGAAAAGATTTTAAGGGAACTATATGATTCCCAAATGTATCTTTATTTTCATAAAGAGTATTGTTTCAAAAAAATTAAAGAGTTTTTAGAAAGTTTGAGTACATAGGATTTATCTGATTTACCTCTTAAAGAGGTGCTTTTGAAGACTTATCTCAACCAGAGAGTATTTTTTTACATTATGAAAAGAATATATTTGGGAGTAGTATTGAACACATATGTAGGCGTGAGTTCGTATAACTCATTACCCCATAAACCACGTAAACATGGTAGGATAGGATCATACCGACTTTCGGAAAGCTCATCACTTCCTCCGAGAAGGCCTATTTAATTGATACATGAGTTCAGTTTGTTCTATACCTTGTCAAGGTATAGGAAAGTTCCCACAATGTGGGCGAGACATTATATCATCATGAAGCTCATTGTGATGGTTATTTGTTATAGAATCTCCAAATATAGTAAAGAGTTGTCACACCCCAATGTTATCCCGTTGACGTAACAAGGGACCTAGGATCACGAGTGAACCCAAGTTAACTCTATGTCTTATATATATTAAGCATACTGCGAATAACTGAATATGATATATACTATGTGGAAGCAAAAACAGTGGATAATTTACAGTGGGGAATACCCAACTAGTTTTAATATATAAAACATACTAAGAGTACAATAACAACTGGAAGATTAAACTTAACAATTCAAGTTGATTTTACTACTATTTTTGAAAAGCCTTTAACTGAGTTGAGTTGCTGGGACATGCCCCCCAACAAACTCTAACAAAACAGAAAACTGTATAAAATACTAAAATGAACAGCATGTCTATTGTCCTCGAAGTATGAGAATTAACCACTGAAGTTGCTAAAACGTGACAGAAAATTGATCTAAGCATGATTCGTATGCTAGGTACTAGAACCTAAATCATGAAAAATAAAAGCATACAGTATGTGTCAGTACTTGGAATGTACTGAGCATGCAGGATATAGATACTATGCTGAACAAATATATATAAGTTTAACAAGGCATAATTGAGCAATGACATATAAATTGAGCAAGAATGCAAATACTGAAACCTAACTGAAAGTCTAAGTTGAATGCAATGACCAATTACTAATCATGAAAATAACATGCTAACCTGAATGTTGAAATATATACTAAAAACATGATCAAATGCAACAAGAGTATGACTGTGGGAGCTATTATGACCAACATAAACTAGGTGAGCTAAACATGGAGTTTGATGTATACGCCCTAACGAGAGGTTTATTTCATGATCTTGTTAGTTGGTTTCTTATGTGGTTGACCGATGATGCCTACCAATCACTTGTTTTGTATTGATACTAATCTTGATATGTCTTTTAAATAGTCCGGATGCAGGATTGGTGACGTTTCATTAGGTGAAGACGAAGTAATTCTCCAACAGCTTCTATTCTTCCTTCTGCATATTGGGAGCCATGTCTTTACAATTGTACTCTTAGTAGCTCTTGTACCTGTTTAGATTGGATTTCTTGGTAGTAGTTTAAATTACTTTACAAGTCTAAGTAAAGGTGTGTCTAAAGATATTATTTATAAAATCATAGTGTTTATTCATCTCTGTTTTCTCTAATTTTCCAAATGTTTAGCTATTGGTAGATGAGGATTCTCCTACTTAGGTGTAGAGTGGGTGCCAGCACGGCCAAGTGGATTGGGTCATGACAAATTGGTATCAGAGTCTAGGTTACCGGTCTCTCCGAACAAGAGCAAAATGTGGACTAGACTGCTGCGGATCGGTGTGTTGAAGTCCACACCTAATCTTTGGGAAGCTAGAAAGAATTCTAGGCAATTGTTCCACTCATTCTCTTCTTTTGTGAGAAGTGTAGCTTGTGGTATGGGTCGTGTCCAATTGGTATCTCCCGATTTTAATTGGTATCTCAACAAAGTGAAGCAGAAGTCGGGATCGCGACTGAAGGAACACAAGCAAGTTAAATTGGAATTGGGAAGGTTCAAGTTGGTATATGGCCCTATGGGAAATATAATTGCATGGATGATCAGTAATTGTCATACAGGTAGTGAAATAACTAATTGAAAATTTGCGCTTGTCTTGAGAATCTACTTGAATGTGTGAGTGTGTACTTTTTGTTTCCTTAATTTACTGTGAAAGTGTAGTTGTAATTTCTTGAATATGCTGAGTTGATTATGTGTACTATAATGTGTGCTTGAACCTTAAAATTTGTGAATTGTGTTGGATAGTTGGTTGAAATTATGCAAGTTATAAATGATTGAGTGTCATGAAACTCGTTTCAAAAAGGAAGTCATTACTAAGCTGGTGTAAGGGTCTAGCTAATTTACGAGGTGATTAGTAAAACAGAATGTGGGTGTGCATCGCAACCAATTAATAATTGTGTGAATATTTGGGTGCATCCTGGGGATGTTTTGGTGTACGATTGAATAAATGAGAACTAGTGGAATATCGTGTCGTTAAGATTGATTCAGAGTAGTTAATGATTTTCCTAGCTTGGAGATTTATCTTAGTTTGATTGGTTAAGATGGGAAACTTGGAAATCTTAGAAAAAGAGAAAGAACCCAAAATTATTAGTCTGGGTTTTGGTCCAATTTGAACTGCTAGGGCGGAATTATTCCTGCCATAGCGACACCGCCAGAGCAGGAGTTATCCCTCTAAAGCAGGATAGTGTGAGACAGAACCTCAAACCAACCTCCCTTATTTTCCTAACTTCAAAATGTCAACCCAAATGGGATCTAAACAAATCACTGCAACTCCACACAATGTTCAGCAACAGAAGTAAAAATATTATAGAACCTTTAGACTTAAACATAGGACTCCATCAGACATCCAAAAACAAGCATCCATGTCCTGCAGAAACTTAAAAGAGTGGGAAAGTAAAAATAAAGTGTAATATTTACGAGTACAAGAAAAGGGAAGAAAGTAACCCAAGAACCCTGCAACCGAGAGGTGTCGGTGTCAGAATTTAACTACTTCGGGGGCACTACGGCGGTCACGGCCTCCTCCAACTCCAAAAATTGAACGTAATCATCCTTCTCCGCTATGGGAATCTCATGCCTTGGAGCAATATAAGTGAACATGATTTTTACTACCTTCAAAAGTTGAATCATCAAAAAGGTCCCTCGCTAGGTTCTTCTTCCTCTCCTGGCGCTGTTAGCGATGGAGCATCTCAACCACTAGGCTATATCGGATGGAACAAAAGTGAAGTCGGCGTAGGGACACTCCATCTTCTTCTGGACAACCTCTAGATCCTGTTCAACCCATTCACCTAATTGTGGGTCACCTTCGTCTGAATTTAAGGTCGCATTACTACTACTAACCCTGCCCATCCTTCTCCTCTTTCTCCTATAAGTAGAACTTGTACTAACCAAAAGAGAATGAAGGGGGGATCCATAGGAAGTACCTCTTCACCATCAAATGGAGGCACGTCTGTCCTCTTACGCTGGGTAGTGATAAGGCCAGGGAAAAAGAACGTCTTCTTGTTACCTTTATAGATCATCTTCAATTCTGAGATGATTTCTGCCCCCATGTTTAGTTGTATACCCTTTATGGCACAAGCCACTACCAAATCCCGAGGAAAGGTCACGTTGGAGAAGTTGTTTGACGGGTAGATCCTCCTAGTAACCAAATTTAGCCACTAATTAGCATACGGTAATCGATCCGTGCTAGTAATTTCCTCTACGATAGCCTAGTATATGTGATCCCTATGCATTGCCTCAACCAGAGTGTCTCTCAGCCACTCCAAATCCATATCTCTTAGCTTGGCCTCAAACTCTACATTTGGAACATCAGGAGAGCATAAAATGCAGGTGCCTTCTCCTCTAGCTTGTGTAGCACAAAACCCCTTTCCCAAAAGAACCATGTGTTTTGGTATTGTAGTGTCTCTCTTAAGTCGTGGCATCAGAAAACTGGATGAAAGGTAATTGTTCATTCTTTAGTCCAGCCATTCTGAGAGCGTGCAATAAGTAGAATATAAGTTAGAATGAGAAAGTATAGTGTAAAGCTAAAAATTGAGAATAAAGAAAATAAAATTGTTGGTGTAAACGGTAAGGCCACATATTGGCGCATCCTGCTACAGAGGTCATAATCTCGACTTGGCGGGATTATGAAGGCTGCCATAATAGGATGAAGGTCACCAGAGCAGAATTTATCTATAATGAACACTAGGCGTATCAATGATGCCTTTTCGTCCTAAAACCTCTATTTCCCCAAATAATTTCAGCATATCACAGTTATGTAACTATCCTAGAAGATAAATAAGCAATTATTTTGGAAAAATAACTCCGAAAAGAGGACTAAATACAATTTTTAAACCAAGGGACCCTTAAACTTCCCCCCACCCGTTTCGATATCATTTTACCCATATTTTTATAAAATCCTTATGCTCGGGATGTTGTGGGAATATTGGTGACTGTAAGAGAAGTAACCAAGCTATTCTTCTCTAACAAATCTAGCAACCTAGTTTAATTTCAAAAACTACCCCAAACACCATCTATTTTTCAATCAGGTAATCATCATGCAACTATCGTTAATCTAGTTATGCAGTAAGAGTGAATGGAAAATGAAAATTTAACTTGATATGGATGTCCGGGAGAGAAACAATAGAGAGATTTCTAGAGAGTTGAGTAAGGCAGAAAGATAGAAATAAGGGAATTCATTCCCATTCCCCCTTTGTTGTTTTCAATCTCCCCCCTCAACTGGAGATCTCTCACTTAGCGGGAGGCCTGCCGCCTTTGCAGGGCAGGCTGTGTCAATTTAATACAATTGATTCTTCGTATTTTATTCCTCTAACCTGTTTGGTATGCTATTCTTTCGTGGGAATGAAGTGAAAAGTTGACATTTGTCGTGATCCTGTAGTGGAACAATTCTTCAACATAAAGGTAAATCAAAATAAGGCACATGATATTCATACACTGGTCATTCAGGGATGAACGAGGGGTAAAATTGTATATATTGTAATGACCGGAACCGTCGTTAAACAGCAGAAACAAAAATTTAGGGAATCTGGGCGATTGTCCCGCCACAGCGGGCCAGGTGCAAATAGGGATGCGGCACTACAGTGGGGTAAGCTAGCGCTAGGGCGGGAAAGGCGAGGCATGAATAAATTATGAGAAATCCTACCATCTTCTTAGAATACCTAAATACGTCATAAAACATCCTAAAAATCGTATAAAAGTTGTTCTAATCTTGGAAAGGAAGGAGAAGGAAATTTCTAGCTTGAGGATGGTAAAATCTTGCGGATTCTTAAGCAAATTCACCTTTGCGAAGCCCAGAAAAACCGTAATCAATCAAAACTCCGTCTAACTGCTTGGCACTCAGGCAGGCTAGGTTTTATGAATTGAATAGTTATAAATATGTGCATACTACGTAATATATTGAAATCAATGGTAGGGTTGTGTGTAGAGCTTCGTGCACAGATTGAATTCAATGAGTAATATCCCTAGAAATCAAAGTATATGGGTTTATGCCTTGAGAAAAGGAATTGATTAAGTGTTAGGGACTTTAGAATTGGCATCATGGGTACATTGGCTTAAGAATAAGACTATGAAATCATGAATGGAACTATATTTATAAATGTATGCTAGATCATAGTTTGGAGCGATTGAGTTAAGGTTTTATGATTAATTATGACTAAACCCTAGGAAGAAGTCTTATATGATGAACTAGGGCTATGTATGGCAAATGGATGTTTGTATATGAATATTGCATTGTTGATCACACTTGTTGTATATGAGATTGGTGAACTATGATTGCCATAAAATCACGACTTAAATGTATGATGTTGAATATATACTTGTGATTGTGATGTGTTGAATGGATCGGTTGTCACATTCCGGCATAACTAACTTGGATCAGTTGTCACGTTTTGATATAAGTGTTGTATCGATTATCACATTGCGGCATAATTATTGGATCGGTTTTCATGTTCCGTCATAACTATGGGATCGATTTCCACATTCAGGCATAACTAACTTGGATTGGTTGCCAAGTTCCGGCATTACTAGTTTTTTGGGTTTGGGTTCCATGAAAGAACCACCGATGTGATATAAAATGTGAATTTGTTTGTCGTTCATGTATAAATGTTGATGATATCATAAATGTTAGATATGCGCATGTGAGTTTAGTGTTGTATTGACTTATTTATATTTCACTTAGTGGGCACGTATATGATGGTTTATATTTGATTGTTCATTGTAATGAGCGAACCTATTGTGTATAGTGGCAGGGATAAATAATCCAGAGGCGTGCAATCTATAGTAAGGGTTGTTCGTGTGTCATAATGGCAAGGAGTAGAGGTAGTGTGTGTGATGAAATATACTTAGGTGGATTTCACCTTGGGGGAAAAATATTGAGTATTGGTGTTGAGGGAGTGTGATGTAATGTATTATGTGACTATGGTTGGGTAGTATGACAAGTAAGTAGGGGTATGACATGAACGGTTAGTTGAAATGTTAGTGGTATATTTGGGGGATTTTTCTATATGGTAGAATTGTTAGTCTATAATAAAATATCTGGTAGGTAGGTTGATTGAGAAGGGTGATAGTGCACAACACTAGTGTATATTGGAGGTATTTGAAGAGAGGGTGAAGGTGTAGAAGCGAGTGGTTTATTTCATGAGCCTGCTAGTTCGTTTCTTGTGCTATGCGTTGGGCATCGGGTTTACCAATAATGCCAATCAGTATGCTTGTTTTGTACTGGTACTACTCTTTTATGTCTTTTGATATAGTATGGATGCAGGATTGGTAATGTTTCACTAGGTGAAGACGATATGATTCTCAAGCAACAGTACTAAGTTTCAAGCATTCTCTTTTGTAACTTATGTATGGTCTTGACTTGTGTATAACACTACATGTGTTGGTGGATGTTTGCACATGAATCTAACTCTATAACAAGATGAAGATAAAAAAAATATTTCAGTTGTGTTATTTACAGTTATATCCTTTTATACAACAATAAAATATTTGTATAAATGAAATATATAATGTATTTATATATGACTTGTATAGAAGTATAAACTAATATGTATATGAATATGTGTATATGAGTATAATATATGTTTGTGT
>NC_028648.1:46975191-46989834 GCF_001406875.1 Solanum pennellii | reverse complement strand
GCAATTTTGTGAATAACTAATAAAATATACATATATTTATATAAAATTATTATTCCAGTAGAAAATATACATATACTTCATGCAATTTTGTATATAACTAATAACATATACAAATATGTATATAAAATTTTGTTTTAAGCAAATACATGATGTTCTTCGGAATCAGATGCAAACATAACCTCCTAAGAATCATTCTCTTTGGCTTTCCTCTTCTTCTTCTTTTAAATTTTATGTCGCTTGCGTTGGCATTGTAGATGACTTGACTGAGTGCACTTGCCTCAGTTTTTGTTGGATCTCATTTCTTCAATCGATTTTTTCTCTAGAACTTATTTAGAGTTTGCCATAGACCCTGCATAGAGTCCAAAATATTAGGTAAATAGAGTCAAAACAAAGGTCGATTATCAACAACATCATAATCCGAGCCTACACTATGAACGTGATCGACACTCAAGAACCATTGTTCGTCCCCAAGCGAACCCTCATATTGTCTGACTACAAGAGGAAACTAACTCCAGCACAATTGGAACTCCAAGAGCATAAATAAACTTTAAAAACTCATTTTTAAACTCAACTCCAAGAAATGTCTAAAAATAATTAACAAGTTATAGTTAACTGTCACATCACCTCAAAACACCTCGACAACAAAATATATAATGAGAGACTCCTAGACCTTTAGACTACCTATGAAGAATAAAATACTTAGATAAGTTTCAGAATAGAACCCCCAACAACTTGACAAAACAAAAGTAAATGTGAAGCCTTTCGGAAGCAAGGAGGCTCACCCAAGCTAGTTTGAATGTGAATGGTCTGAACGAAGCGCCTGTTGTTACCCTGAACACCTGTATTTGTATCATAATGAAAGTTGAATAAAGTTAGCATATTGAATATACAAGCATGTAAGGGGAAAACTGAAACATATAATTATATCTGAACGGATAAAAAGGGAATAAATACTCAACTCAACTCAATATGCAAGCAGTGAGAATAAGATGCAATATATAAAGCTTTGAAAATAACAAATAGTAACTCAAGATGTATAAAAATACAATAATAACCTCTCCACTCTCATTTGGGAGATTCTCTAACTGACAACCATCACTATGAGCTATATGATGATACAACGTCTAACCCACACTTCCAGAACTTTCCTATACCTTGTTGGGATATAAAGCAACTAAGTGGATCCACTAAGCTCTGCTGAAGGCACTAAGGATTTATCTAAAAAGTATGATCGTTACCGCAGTTGGCATACATGGTTTTTAAGTATTTTGAGTTGTATGAACTCATCCTCATATCGATGCTATATATATATATATACACACACTCATGCTCATACGTTAAAAACATAATTCTTCCTCAATTTTAGAGAATTACTCAAAACTTCCTCTTAAAACAAGAAATTTTCAAAATTCCTCCTAAGATCATTCAGATTACAATATTTCTCTCATTTTAAAATGAAAAAATATTACACTTGGGAATAATTAGTTCCCTTAAACTTTACTCAAACTGTCTCTTTAAAATATTCATCAAAAGTCGATTTAAAACACAATGAATGACTTCTAAAGACTCATCAAGACTTTTATCTCCAAAGAGGTTCATGCAAAAATATTGGCATGAACAAACTAGCTCAAGATCTCAATAACCATATAGAAAACTCAATACTCATAACTCAAGAGATGAGAGCTCAGCGATACTACTCAACTCATAGGGTTCATACAGAATTATAGACATGAATGACTCAACTCAAGGATCTTAATAACAATATAGAAACTGATGAATACCATTCTTCTCATTCTCATCTCATCTTTCTAAACAATAAAACAAGTTATAATTGATTTCGAAAGAATTCTCAATTTGACTCGAAAGCCCTCCTCAACTTTCCTCTTAATTTTATCTTGATTTGAAATGTGAATTTAAGAGCTATGATTAGTATATAGTATCTTTTAATGAAGGCATAGATAGTAGGAATAAGAAGAGAGCGAAGACACGGTTTAAAGAACAACTTGCGTGACACGGAGATAGAATTAAATTTTGGTTGCAAAACAAATTTCAAGAAAGAGGACTTCGTATCATCCCTACGAAGCAGAGAGGCGGTGACTATTTGGAGACTTAAATTTTAAACACCTCCACAACGCGGGCATGGGTGCATATTTTTTTCCAATCTTTTATTTCTCTCCCAAACTCGATTCAATTCACACCCAATGAATTTTTTTTTCCAAATTTCATGAATTTTATAAACTCATAACCTTTTCAATGAAAACCACATAAAATCCATCAAGAAAAAAAACTCATATGCAAAAACCCTCTCCTCAAGAGCTCAACGAGACTTCATTATTAAATAATGAAGCTAAAACATCAAGAACGGCATCAAGAATCTTAATCAATCAAATTTAAGTATGAATTCATGGTTGAAATTGCATGATTGGTGTAAGAGCAAACAAACAAAACACTATGAAAGCATACATACCTGGAAGAACAATATTTTTGAAGGAACTTGAAGGAAAATCTTGGAAGATAAACCCTAGATTTATTATTTCTTGAAGTTTCTTGAGCATAGAAATTTAGGAGTGAATCAGAGGATTTAATTATCAAAATTGATATTTCTACACGTTTAGGTTTATTTAGATGATCTGCTAATATTTTTTATGACTAAAATAACCTTAAAGAAATAAATAAAATGAGTTGGAAGTTAGAATGTTTTTCTTACGGACGGTGAGGTTCATAATCACTTTGTAACACAGAGCCATCGTGGATCTGTTGCTAGGTTAGAGCGTCTCTAGTAAATTAGTCTTAATATTGTACTCAGAACTATGATTAAGGCAAACTTGGTGGATATGGAAAGAGGACTCGACGGCCTTTTTAATTTGATATGTCTTGGACCACCTAAATATGTATGTGCTAAAAGATATGGTTGTTTGAAGTTGAGATAAAACTTAAGAAAACTGATGAGTGACTTGAACGAAATGCTCTTTAGTTCTTTTTGAAACTAGAGATTTCCCAAATGTCCCGATGCTTTCTTCAAGCTCTAATCTTTCCTGACATATGATACAAATCTCTTCAGCTTTTATTGGATTTGCTACTTCGTCTATTGTCACTTCAACATGATAAATTCTTGTTTTAAAGTGCCTCAATGTAACATTCTCTGCAGTCTCCTCGATGTAAGCATGTTGATGATCCGGATCACTTGTTGGAGGATTTCGCCAATTTTGAGGATTGGTCTCGCAAATTTACCGCTACACCGATTCTTAAGAAACTATATATATATACTGAATTAAGATTACTCATGTTAAGAACATCAATAATTGAAGAATGGCAATAAGAATTTCTAATTTTTTAATAGAACATAAGTAGCAAAAATAATGTAGAATTAGTTTGAGTGAGAATAAGTATATAAAGTGATGGCCTACCATATCTTTATTTGGGGACTTAATAAGTTATATTACTAATTTGTATTGAAATAAGATTCATTGACTATATAATATATATAGATAGAGATGGCCTACCATGTTTTCTATTTCATTTGGGAAACTAATAAATTTTATTCCTAATTCATTATATTTGGAAATTTAGTAAATTATATACCTAGCTTATTATATTTTTGGAATTATCAAATTGTATTCCTTGTTGATTTTGCATTACTCTTTTTTTTTTTGAAATCAAATTTATCGTCAATATGATATATAAAGAGATGGCCTTCCATATTTTGATTAGTGTATTTGGAAAGTTAAATAACCTATATTCTTAATTTGTTGTAACGATCAGAACTATCGTTAATTAGGAGAAACAATAATTCAGGGAATTATGGGACCACTGTCCCGTCACAGCGGATCAGGTACCGCTAGGGCGGCGTGGTGCCACAGCGGGGTAAGCTAGTGCTAGGGCGGAATAGGCGAGGTAGAATGTAAATTACGAAAAATCCTATTTTCTCCATCTTCATAAAACACCTAAATAAGTTGTAAAACACCCCAAAACCATACAAAACCCGATTTAAGCTTGGGAATGAAGGAGAAAGAGATTCTAGCGTGAAGATAGTGAAATATTACAGATTCTTGGCAAAATTCACTATCGCGAAGCCCGAAAAAACTGGAATCAAAGTCAAAATTTTGTGCAACTGCTTCGCTCCCATGTAGGTTATGTTTTATGAATTTAGTCATAAAGCAGTCCTTACTGCATAACATATGGAAATCAATGGTAGGGTTAAGTGTAGACCTTCTTGCACCAAGTAAATTTGATGAGTAATCCCTAGAAATCAAAGTATGTGGATTTATGCCTTAAGAAGAGAAATCGATGAATTCTTAGGGATTCTGGAATCGGTATCATTTGTGCAATTGGTTCATGAATAGGACTATGAAACCACGAATGGAACTAGATTTATGAATGCATGCTAGATCACATATTAGAGAGATTGAATTGAGGATTTTTGATGAATTGTGATTTAAACCTATAAAGGAATGTTAGATCATGAACTAGGCTAAGTATGGTCAAATTAATGTTTGTATATGAATGTTACATTGTTGATCCACTTGTTGTAAATGAGATGGGTGAACTATGATTGCCATGAAATCATGACTTAAATGTATGATCTTGAAGATATAGTTGTGATTGTGATGTGCTGAATGGATCGGTTTCCACATTTTAGTTGTGATTGTTATTATCATATGTTGAATGGATCAGTAGCCACGTTCCGTTATAACTATTTAATTGGGGTTCACGTTCCGGTATAACTATGGTTTCAGTTGCCACGTTCCGACACAACTAACTTGGATTAGTTTCCACGTTCTGAAAAACTAACTATTTAGGTTTGGTTTCCATGAGAGAACCAACAATGTAATATAAAATGTAAAGTTGTTCATTATGCGTAAATATTTATGATATCGTATAGGTTTTATATGTGCATGTGAGTTAGTGTTGTATTGACTTACTTATGTTGTACTTAGTAGGCACGTGTATAATGGTTTATATTTGATTGTTCGTTGTGATGAGCGAACCTGTTGGGTATGGTGGAAGGGATAAATATTCTGAGGCATTGGTTGTGACAGGTGTTATGTGCATTGAGAAAGAATGAATACTTAAGAGGATGTACCATTTTGAGGGACGTATCGCGCGCCGCGATGGATAAAACTCAACCATTACAATAAAGTACGGAGATAAAATATAAGTAACTTAATAAAACCCTCAAAACCTGGTAGTCACGTGTACAAGCCTCTAAAATATTACAATTGATTCAAAAGAAAAATCAAGTCTCAAATGAACTTGTTTCTAGAATAGAACAAGATCATAATTAAGGAGAAGTAAGTCTACTGAGATGGAAACATCTACCTCACAAATCTCCAAGATGCTTGGGAAAAGAAGAGAATGACAAGTACAACAAAAATCCAGACTCATAACCTACAAAAAATTTGTATAAGCAAGGGGTGAGTACCAAATCACACGGTACTCAGCAAGTAAACCTCTAAACACAAGCTAAGGGGATGAAATATGGGTACTCCTACCACCCCCAACCGAACCTCCACAACTACAACCTGCATTAAAATCAACCCGACCTAACAGCTCACAGTTTACATAGCACGTAGCTCAATAACAACACTTAGACAAATTACATATCCTCAACAAAAAGACTTCAACAAATTACATATCCTCAACAACAATACTTCAACGAATTACATATCCACAATAACAAGATTAATATTGATCAATCACAAGTTCCGCAGAAAGGCAATCAGAATATCAGCAAAACACGATATCAAGTTCACTAATGATAAGTATGTGCAATGTAATGGAATGCAATGTCAAGTATAATGATACATGTCTGACCTAGTGATACACACCCGCTATCTCTCAGTCTGGGACCCATGGGGGACATATCTGTCTATGCATCTGTCGCGGGCACGACACGACCCTCGATAATGGTAACCGTTGCGGAGCGCGATACGTCCCTCGAAATATAGTATCCATCGCGGCGCGCGATACGTCCCTCAAAATGGTACATCCTCTTAAGTACTCATTTTTTCTCAATGCACATAACACTTGTCACAACCAATGCCTCAGAATAATGCAGATGACAAGTTCACACAAATAATGAAGAGATGACCATTTTAATAACATCGCACACTTGACAACCACACAAACATGAAGTCACATCAACAATGATTCAACAAATCTTTAACCCTTTCTCAACACATCACACATAAACAATGGATCACATTGCCTTTTGTTATCCCTTTTTTTTCATCATTAGAATTAATCAATGTGGACAAGTCAAGCCATCACCAATCCCGTTATTCCCAAACATATACCACAAGGAAATACACAAATTTCATACACTTAACAATAGCTTAGAAATCCACTTGCCTCAAATAGTCAAACGATCACTTCAGGACTTGAGCCTTCCCTTTTTGTTGAGCTTCCGAATCAACACAGTCTATTCAAGTATATATTCACAATAAGGTTTCAAAACTAACAACACCCACATTATTATAGTTTTACCCTAGACTCAAAAACCCACTCAAAATACATAACCAAGTTCTTATATCTTGGTGTCAATTAACATGTCAACTCTCATGTTTACCAAATTTCAAGCTTAAGATTAAGTTCCAATTTTATCGAATATCATAATTCAAATGGTATTCATATAATATCATACATCTAATATTTAACTGTGCATACCAACCTATCAAAACTTGAATTATAATGTAGTAAGCTTAAGAAGATTCTTCACGGAAATTTCAATTAGGTCGTTAGAAACCTTGGACCAGGAAATCAGTTTGCTGCAAACTGAACTATTTTAAAAGTAACATAAAAAAAGAACATATAATCAATATCCTCATGATTATCAATCATTTGCATCATTAATTCCCATTCTTATATTGTCAGCCTTAGCTTATTGATAAAAAAAATTCTTTGCCTTATTCTTGGTCAAACAACGCCTACAAACATTTTATGACATTCACCCATTTCCCTTTAATAATATTACTATATTAATATAAGTGCCATAATATAATTTCATAGAAAGGATAAGAGTTGGGAGTTTCACTTATCTTTGACGTGAAGAAGTGCACGCCGTCCCTTTGCATTCGTTTATCGCCTCTTAGTCTTATTTTTTTCTCTCTCTTAATTGAGGACTCAAATATTAAACCCTACTTCTTGTTTAAATATATAAGAGTTAAATAGTACATGGTCTTAAATAAATTATCACTTTAGTTCACTAACTTTCAATTAATTTAATTATCTATAATTACCCATCAACAAATTAACTAAAGTTAAAAGAATAATTTAGAATTTTCAAAAAAATAATTTTTTCCGGGTCATTACATCAATGTACCAAGAAAAGGGAACAAGAACAATATTCTTGGAAGTCAATAAAAGACTGGAGTTAATTTTTAAAAAATAGGTAAGTCAATATGAAATAATTGTTCATGGCTTGCCTTTATCTCAAGACCTAATTATTGGGATAGCATTAACCCAAAAAAAAATGGGAAAATCTTTCATATGTTTGGATTATTTGACAGCATTCAAACTCCTAGTTCCTCCATTTGATATTTCTCTTGTGTAATGACCCGAAAGGCTAACTTGCAAATTTCCATTAAATTAACGTTTTACCTCTCGATAGTTATCTTGAGTTATTTTTGATCAGTTGATAAAGTGTGTTTGGAAATTTTTGAACTATTCAAAAATTAAAGCTATTTACTTGATGGATATTTATAAAATAATTAATTTTTATTGGTGTGGTCAATGGCTAAGTCCATAATTTCCTTAATATTATATTCAACTTGGCCTATTTATTAAAACAAGTAATAGGGTTTATTAGTTTTATACTTAATTGTTTAAAAAAAAAAGAGCATCGTCGGATATGCCTACATTAATAGAGTATTATGATATGTCATAGATTAGATTATTATTATTTTATTAAATTGTGTGATAAATTATAAATTATATATATATTGGTGTCACGTTCTCTGATATAAGCGACGAACTGTAAAATGGAGTTGAGGGTTATATATTATATGGAAATTATTAGGTAATCATTACATAATGAATTAGAAAGAAAAATTTGGCAGTACGTTCTTTTGAAAGTTTGAGGAGACGATTGTTAGGCCATTATTGGCTATTGATGGATAAGGTTTGAGGTTATTGGTTAGAGTAAGGATGGATTGAGAGGATATTAAAGATTTTAAGGTGTGTGAATTGAGTTTGGGTAATTGTTGGTTTCCAGGGAATTGGCGCCTTTAATTATTTGTAACTTTGAGTTTTATTTCAGATTTTTTCTATAATTAAGATAAATTAAGTTTTTGATATATTGTGATAGATAATTAAATATTAAATATAAATATTATGTGAATATTATTTATTATCTATATAATATTTGAGGAATTTGAACTAAATCCTAGACTTAAAATTCGAAAATATGAGAGTTGGCATATTAATTGACATCAAGACTAGGTACTTGATAATATATTTGAATGAGTTTTTGGGTCTAAGCTAGACATATAACATATATGTGCTATTAGTTTTAAAATCTTATGGTGATTACATATTTAAATAAATTGCATTTATTTGGAAGTCCAACGAAAGGGCAAGGCTCAAGCCCCGGAGTGATTGTTCGAGTATTTGAGGCAAGTGGATTTCTTAACTCTTATAAAGTGTATGAAATTCGTGTATTTTCTTGTGTTATGTGTTTGGGAGTAATGAGACTCGGTGAAGGATTGACTTGCCCACCTTGATCAATTCTAATGATGAAAAGGGGTAATAAAAGGTAATATGGCTAATTATTTGTGTGTGATGTGTTGAGAATGGTACGAGTACCGATGTTATGAATGGAAAGTTTTATTATTATAGTAGATGGATTGTAATCTGAGAATGCCAAAGCATATGGGCGTTAGCTGATATATCATTGAATTGAATTCCTTGTGTGATTCTGTTTCTTATTTAAACCTGTATATTTATAATAGTTGAGGTGGTTATGTATTATGCTGATATTTTATTGATTGAGATGCATCATCATCCCTTTAATTGAAACAATATTGTGTACATGCATTGACATGAGATTGAGTATAAGTTGGACACGTGGAGATCGTTAATGTAGGGATGGTGAGATGTTAAGATTATAATTCACACATGTGGAGACCATCCGTGCAAAAATTATTTGATTATATGAGAGTGCATTGAGATCGTTTGCGCAGACACGTGGAGATCGTCCATGTTGGTATATAGACCTTGCGAATCCCCCATGGATCATGAACTCCCAATGTATTTCCGAGGAGTATCATGTATATATAGATGAGAGAGTACTTGGTATTCTGAGGCATATCAATTCATGGTATCATATTGCATTGCATCACATGGCCTCCTTCATTCTTGATGATTTTGTGTCAAGTAGATACTCTTTATACAAGGAGAGAATTATAGAGTCCTAAGTTAACTATACTTAGAATCCTACAACAATACCAATTATATAACAACAACAACAACAGCAACAACAAAACAACATCAATAACAACAAAAACAACAACAATAACAACTGCAGCAGCAACAACAACAACAACAATAAAAATTTACACAATATTCTTATGTCAAATTTTTACATAACGTACATAAATATGATTTTTTTTAAAAAAAAAGAAAAATATAAGTTTATAATTTTTTTAAACAATGAATTCTACTTTTAAAAATTAGAATACTTACAAAATTAAACTGATAAAAATACATATAAATAATAAATACATAATATAAAAAGTTGAATAAAATATCATGAAAAAATAAAGATTCAGAATGAGAAGGAATAGAAACATAAATAATTAAAAAAAAAAGTAGAAAATATTACAATAAAAAATTAGTTTTTCTAAAGAATAATAGAAATAAAAAAATAAGTATGAATAATAGAAATATAAATAAAAGAAAGTAAAGATTATTAAAAAGTTTATATAATTACATGTTATTACACCTGATTCCTAACCCCCACTTAGGAAATGAGGAATATAATTACTACCCTTCAATTGCACTCAATTCCTCCTATGTCAAGTAATCACTTGGTCTAGCGAACACGTCCAAGAGTGTAATTACAATCAATTACATATGACTTTTCAAGCAAGTCCTTTAGGCCTATTTGGTAAGTCACATTGGTAATTGGATATAATTTAATTAAGTATAGTTACATTGTCTGACATGCTTGATTGACCATGTAATTACTTGACAAACATATAGCTTGGTGCAATTGAAGTAGGTAATTACACTCTTCAATTCATAGGGGTGAGTTTGAATTGTAGTTAAAATACATAATGTAATTACAAGGTTATTACTTTTTAATTTCTTATTTTTATTTCTATTTTTTATTTTTTATTTTTATTATTCTAATGTTTTCTACAAAATATTTTTTAGTGTATATTAATTATATTTCATTTCTTTCTCATTATCAAACTTTACATCATGTGATTCCATGCAAGTTTTTATTTTTTAATCATTTTTTGAATTATTTTTTATTCTTTTTACCTGAAAACAAAAACATAAATGAGTAAAAACATCACACTAAGTAGGAAAAATTACTTGCTCAATTGTAGCCCAAAATGTGCAGCCCAAAAAATTATTTAAAACTCAGTTCACTAACATCAGGTCTCCTCTATCATATCTCATTTTTAAAAAAATTACACCCACTTTTCAAATTTAAGGCGGTAATAGTTTTAAAAAATACACCCACTTTTCAAATTTAAGGCGGTAATACGAAATTATTTTTTGAATTGCTACTTTTATGACATAATTTATTTTCATTCAAATTCAAATACACATTATGATTTTGTTGAAAATGTTTCTTTACTTATTCAATCCAAAAAAATTGTTGTTATATATAATATAAAACTGTTTCTTTTATCTCCTTTATTTATTTTTATTTGTATATTATTCTCTCTTATTTGTTTTAAAGTTTCATATTCATAACTTATACAATTAGACTTCTACTTTTAATAATATCATTAATTCCTTCAATTTAAAATTTTTACATTCATAACCCTCAATTATTAAATAATAATATTTAAGACATTTTATGATATTTTTCAAATTATATATCTATCAGTTCATGGTATTTTGTATCATGGAACTCCAACTCAAGATTATTCATTTTATTTCAATCCTAATCTTTATATTATTATTATAGGATTATATTAATATTTTGGCATAAGTTGATGAAGAAGACTCTCTGACTTTTGATTAGTTTGTCAAAAGGGATGTCGGACAAGAGTTTCAAAAATTTGCACTAATTTAGTATTTCTATTTTCATGCATTTTCTTGTGATTATGGTGTGCTCTCTCTATGTAACTCAAGATTATTCTGTTTATTTCATTGTTTATCTTTAGGTTAATATTATTATTATAGGATCAAATTTATCTTTTGGCATAACTCGACGAAGGAGGCTCTTGGATGTTAATTAGTTTGTCAAAAGGGGTGTCGAATAAGAGTAACAAAAATTATTTGTTGGGTTTTAAAGGTGTGAACAAGAAATGAAGCGTTGTGACTCGCATGAGTGTTTGTGACAATGCCAAAGGGTTGTGACCTTTATGAAAGAATGTGTTCTTTCTCAAGGATTGTAATCGTTTGGAAGGTTGTGCCTTTTTGCAAAGTGTTGTCACCTTTCTGAAGGTTGTATTCTTTTCAAAATGTTGTGACCTTTACCCTTTGTTTGCTATAAATTGAGAGAATTTCTCTCACTTTTATAGATTAAATACTTCCCTTCTTTTGCATAAATTTCTTACAAAATAAAATGATCGATCATGTCTGTGAGTGTGATTTGTTGTTGTCATTTTGAGTTTGTTTAAATTATCAAAATTTGAGGTATCTCTAATTCTTTAATGCTTAATCCATTTTGTCTAGGGAGGAATTATATGCAACCTCGGGTACTTGAAGGGATTAAATTTCGTAAGGACACACAGTGAATTTTATGGACTCGAATAGATCTTTGTGTTTTCTTTTCATCTTTTATTATTTCTAGTTTGCCAATATGAATACAGGAGGGTTAGTGTGGGTGTGAATCACAACGGTCTGAGTCACACTTTCCTGCCTTAGCTTAAGTTGCAATTGTTTAGTGTAACGACCTGTTTAGTCGTTTCGAGCAGCAGAGTTAATTTCTGCAAATCACTGCCTGGGTCGACGGATCCCACGACGGACCGTCATGGGCACGACGGACCGTCGAGGGGGTCTCGTTCCAAAACACTTAGAATTTAGAAATTTGGGTACTGAGATCGACTCTCTGAACTTCGCGACGAAATGGCAGGACGGACCGTCGTCGACATGACGGGCCATCACAGACTCTTTAATGAATTGAGTCTCTGAACTTTGTGACGGAAGCAGCAGGACGGACCGTCGCAGGCACGACGGGCCGTCACAGGCTGCGTAACCCTGACTGGGTCGGATTTCTGTTAAATGTTTTAAGGGGCGTTTTGGACTATTCCTGCTTATAATTATAAAGTTAGTGGTTTAATGTTAATAATTCAATTACTTGGGGGTTAAAAGAGATAACCTTGAAACAAATAGTGGGGTATTTTATCATCTTTTATACTTAATTATATGCTAATTAGGGTAAAAGAAAGAGGGTTTTGAAATAAGAAAAATAGAAAGAACAGAGAGAGAAGGGAGGAACGAACGAGTAGAGAAGAGAGAACGAAGAGGAAAGCGAAGATTTTGAGGAGTAGCTTGCGTGATCACGAATTCTTCGGTGGAGGTAGGTTATGGTTTATGCTATTCGTAGTAAACTCTTAATAGCGAATGATATGTGTTGGGTAGTATTATAAAGTCTTCTATATGCTTAATTGTGTGCATGCATGATGTGATTTTATATATATAATTGTGATGAAACTAGCATGATGAGGCTATTGAATCTTGAACCCTAATTTTACTTTGTTATTGATGATGCCTTGGTATAAAAGAAGGCTTGATGAACTAAAGTAATGAGATTAGGGGATCGGGTGTCACGTTCCAACACCAGGATAGAAATAGTGGATCGGGTGTCACGTTCCGGCACCAGGATAGAATATATATATGGATCGGAGTGTCACGTTCCGACACCAGGATAGTATATGGATCGGGTGTCACGTTCCGGCACCAGGATAGAATATGTATCGGAGTGTCACGTTCCGACACCAGGATAGTATATGGATCGGGTGTCACGTTCCGGCACCAGGATAGTATATGGATCGGAGTGTCACGTTCCGACACCAGGATAGTATATGGATCGGGTGTCACGTTCCGGCACCAGGATAGTATATGGATCGGAGTGTCACGTTCCGACACCAGGATAGTATATGGATCGGGTGTCACGTTCCGGCACCAGGATAGTATATGGATCGGAGTGTCACGTTCCGACACCAGGATAGTATATGGATCGGGTGTCACGTTCCGGCACCAGGATAGTATATGGATCGGAGTGTCACGTTCCGACACCAGGATAGTAGTTGGATCGGAGTGTCACGTTCCGACACTAGGATAGTATATGGATCGGGTGTCACGTTCCGGCACCAGGATAGTATATGGATCGGAGTGTCACGTTCCGACACCAGGATAGTAGATGGATCGGAGTGTCACGTTCCGACACCAGGATTAGTAAAGAGAATGAATCTTGAAATAGGTTAATATACTTAATCTAAAGAACCTGTTTCCCAAAAAGAGTATGATGTGGAGGTTTGAGTCCTCATAGATGCGTTTGGTGATGTTGTAAATGATTCTTATACTTGTTCCTATCACTTGTTAAGGATATTAGTTGATTTTATGTATTATCTGAAATATATTGCTTTCTATTTTGAGTTGGCCGATGATACCTACTCAGTGCTCGTGCTTTGTACTAACCCCTACTTGTAATTGTTTTTCTTTGTTATTTGTGGAGTGCAGCAAACGTGCCGTCGTCTTCAACTCAACCGCAACTCTAGCCAGTCTTCATCACGTCGGATCTCAGGGTGAGCTAATGCTTCTAGCCTGGACTGGATCTTCTCCTTCATGTGTTGATGCCTTGAAGTTCCGGCACGGACTAGCTGTTATTTGTTTTAGCTTCCTAGATATTCTTAGATTTAGTAAATTGAGGATAGATGTTCTTGTGGTTATGACTTCCAGTTTTTGGGAACAATAAGTATTGAGTTTTTAGAAGTTATTTAATTGGTTTTCATTAATGAGTTTTAAGTCTTCCGCATTATATTATGTTATTTATGGTTGAACTGTTGGCGTTTAGATTGGTTGGTTCGCTCACATAGTAGGATAAGTGTGGGTACCACTCGCGACCCGTTTTGGGTCGTGACAAACTTGGTATCAGAGCATTAGGTTCGTTGGTCTCATCACACAAGAACGAGTCTAGTAGAGTCTTAAGGAACGGTAGGGGGACGCCTTTACTTTTCTTTGAGAGGCTATAGGACTTTAGGAAAATTCCATTCTTTCTTTCTTTCGTGCTATTACATGGATCCAATTGGTATCTAGGTGATACAAATTGGTATCTGACCATCTTCACTCTATTTCGCAGATGGTTAGAACAAGAGCAACAACTACGCCAACACCAGCACCGGTAGGACAAGGTGCGTCTGAGCCAGCCACTGGGGCTGTAGCTCGAAGAGGAGCAGTGGCAAGGGGCCGTCGTAGAGGTCGTGGGAGGACGTCCTCTAGAGGAAGAGGACAAGCACC
>NC_028648.1:46974057-46974698 GCF_001406875.1 Solanum pennellii | reverse complement strand
GAGTGAAGCCAGATGACTTCACCATGGCATCGACATCTAAAAGGTTTCGTATGGGAGGTGAGTTTAATGGTTCTTACTCTAGAGGGCAGGGTTCAGGAGGTTATTCAGCCCGACCTATTCAGTCTTCACTGCAGACTGTAGTTGGGGGTCCACCGCAGACCGGTCAACACTTCTCTGAGTTTGGAGGTTATCCCCAGACTTCGTCATTCTCACAGAGACCTATGCTTGAATCCAGAGAGTGTTATGGATGTGGGGAGACTGGACACATTAAGAGGTATTGTCCAAAACAGAGTTACAGACCTCAAATAGTCAGAGGTAGAGGTGGTCATGGAAGAGGCCGCATTCTGGAGGGCGTGGTGGCCGAGGTAATGGTGGTCACCAAAACGGCCGGGGTGACGGGCAAACTGGAGCTACTACAACAACACATGGTAAGGGCAATGGAAAGACAGGTGATAGGGCCCACTGTTACGCTTTCCCTGGGTGGTCGNACAGGTGATAGGGCCCACTGTTACGCTTTCCCTGGGCGGTCGGAAGCGGAGACATCAGATGCTGCTATCACAGGTAGTCTTTTGGTTTGTGATTGCATGGCTTCTGTATTATTTGATCCTGGCTCCACATTTTCATCTGTATCTTCCTCATTT
>NC_028648.1:46923108-46969119 GCF_001406875.1 Solanum pennellii | reverse complement strand
GTCCTCATAGATGTGTTTGGTGATGTTGTAAATGATTCTTATACTTGTTGCTATCACCTATTAAGGATATTAGTTGATTTTATGTATTATCTGATATATATTGCTTTCTATTTTGAGTTGGCCGATGATACCTACTCAGTACTCGTGTTTTGTACTGACCCCTACTTGTAATTGTTTTTCTTTGTTATTTGTGGAGTGCAGCAAACGTGCCGTCGTCTTCAACTCAACCGCAACTCTAGCCAGTCTTCATCACGTCGGATCTCAGGGTGAGCTAATGCTTCTAGCTTGGACTGGATCTTCTCCTTCATGTCTTGATGCCTTGAAGTTCCGGCATGGACTAGCTGTTATTTATTTTAGCTTCCTAGATATTCTTAGATTTAGTAAATTGAGGATAGATGTTCTTGTGGTGATGACTTCCAGTTTTTGGGAACAATAAGTATTGAGTTTTTAGAAGTTATTTAATTGGTTTTCATTAATGAGTTTTAAGTCTTCCGCATTATATTATGTTATTTAGGGTTGAACTGTTGGGGTTTAGATTGGTTGGTTCGCTCACATAGTAGGATAAGTGTGGGTGCCACTCGCGACCCGTTTTGGGTCGTGACAATTAGTCAGTTAGTTAATTTCTGCTACCCCTTCATGTAACGACCCACTAGGTCGTTGTGAGAATTAAAACTGCTTTGACTCCTTACGAAAATTTTAAAAGTATATCTTAAACTATTCAATAACTATGAGTATCTAGTTGATGAAATTTTGTTAAATGAGTATTATAGTTGAATAGTTAGTGAGTCACATCCATAATTTATAGTTACCACTTGGTCTATGTATGAAATTAACTAAGTAAAAAGGGTTTAATAATTTCTGAGTCATTACTTAGAAAACAACATAAAATAAAAAGAAACTCCACAAAAAAATTTAGGGCAAAGAGCACATGGACTGATACAGGGGTGCGATTGTTTTCTGGTAAGCACTTCAAAATTTCTCAAATTGTATTGTAATAGTGTGATGCACCGGTAGCAGTAGTGGTAGTATAGAATTTCACTTCTAATAGAAGATAGTTTGATTTTATGTTGTGTTAGTATTATTGGGATGGGTTGGTTAAAGTAGACGGTAAGAAACTTAATGGATTAAACAATGATGTTGAATGATTAACTAAAACTTTTGAGAGTAATTAAGGTGATCGAATTCCTTGGGATGAGGAGGCAGAGGCGTTGTTGATTTTTTTTAGTTTTGCAGGAATTAAAAAGTGGAATATATACGGTAAGTAATAATGTTCTTGGCTTTAAATAGGAACAAAAATGTTTGTCTATTAAGAGTAATATTTGAACAATGATTATGTGTAATCATTGGACAATTGTACTTATTGGTTAATATCTAAAATAATTAATTGTTGGTTAGGATAATAAAATGTTTCCTGGGGTAATATCTGCAATTGGTCTGTAATTTCCTTAATATTGTGGTATTGGAATGGTGGGGGACAAAAGTCTTAGTCAATCATTAGGCAATCATTCCTATGATTGACATTTAGTAGATACATTTTAGAAAATTAGGAATTTTGTTTACATAATGGATTTTAAGAAAAAAATATGTCACGTTGCAGACTTGCAGTGCGTGCCCTGTGTTGTTTATTGGTGGAATTGATTCTTATTTTATTTAGTTATCAAATGAAGATATTAGTTTTTTATATATCGATATAGGTAATTAATTATTAGGTGTATATTATATGATTTAACATTGAATTTTAGGGTATTTGGAGAGATTAAGGTTCAATTATTAGCTTGGAATTTGGCAAATATGATAATTTTGACATATAAATTATATCAAGATTTGGATCTTGATTAGAGATATGAGTGAGCTTTAGGTTCTACGATAGACTTATAATAATTTGAATGTCTACAAACTCGCCTACTTATGAATGTTGCATCATTGGTAGATTGTGAACGTTTCAAATCTTTGCAAAAAGGGAAGGAACTATCTTAAGAATTCGTGGCACGAGTTCGACACTTAAGGTATGTTAAGGATTTTTAGACTTCGTTCAAAGACATTTTTATAATTAAAGATTAAAATTGAAATAAACAAAGGGTAAGAGCGAAAAATTGGGTTATTGTACCATTGCTTTGACGGGCATTGGTACGAGTACCGGATATATCAAGGGAAAGTTTATTACTATAGAATGCGGGTTGAAACCCAAGAATGCCAAAGAGTATGGACATTAGCTGATTTATTATTAACTTGAATTCTTTGTGTGATTGTGTTTTTCTTTATTACACCCGTATAGTTGTGATAATTGTGATGGTTACGTATTATGCTAATATTATTTGATTGAGATGCATCATCATCCCCTTTATTGAAATAATATTGTACATGCACTGATATGAAATTGAGTAATATGTTGAGCACATGGAGATCCTCCGTGCTGGGAATGGTGGGATCTTAAGATTATAATTTGGACACATGGAGACCGTCCGTGCGGAAATTATTTGATTTTATGATAGTGCGTTGAGATCGTCCGCACAGACACATGGAGATAGTCCTTTTCAGTATATGGACCTCCCGAGTACCCCATGGGTCATGAACTCCAGATGTTTTTGGAGGAATATCATGTATATACGGTTGAGAGAGTATTGGGTATTCTGAGACATTCTTTTTTCGTGGTATCATATTGCATTGCATTTCATGACATCCTTCATTTTTATGATTATGTGCTTTTATTGGTGGTTTGAAAGTTCTTGATATTTGATTACCTCTATTTGATGAAACTTGACTGACAATATAGACTTGTATAAGTAAAGAACTGAATTTCTTGTATAAACTCCCGTCACTACTTCTTTTTTGTCGATCAATGAGATATACTAAGTATACGTGGTTTTGTACTCATACTACACTTGTTGCACTCTTTTATGGTGCATATTCTTTTCGAGTACGAGCACCTCTAGTGGAGATTTAGAGTCCGAGCTTGGAGTGTCTTGGAGTTGTGTTGAGCTTTTTGGATGTTCCGTGGCCCACATCTCCCTCTATCTTTTAGTTATTATGTTATTTTAGTATTCTGATAGGGTATTTCTTATGTTGGATTTGTCATTTAGTTTCGGACTTGCGTGATATTTTAGAAGCTCTTGTACTCATGAAACTAATTCTTGGGTGGTATTTTCAGTTTTCCGCTTTTTGTAATTATAAAGAACTTAGTGTTGGAGATTTCCACTTAGTGTTTGCCTTTTCTCATTGGTTAGTTAAAATTGGTAAATTATGTGGGTTGACTTACATATTAGTTGAAAACATAGGTTCCATTATGACTTGTGAAATTTGGGTCGTGACAATTTGGTATCAGAGCCCTAGGTTCATCGGTCTCACGAGTACAATAGCAATGTCTAGTAGTGTCTTGTGGATAGGTATGATGACGTCCATACCTATCTTCGAGAGTCTATAGGACATTAAGGAAAAATTTTGTTCTTTCATTCATTATCGTGCACACTTGACTTTTTTGAAATTCTAATTTTGATATATCATTATCCTTGAGATGGTGAGGACTCGTACATCGACAAGTAGTGGTCAAGGTTCTATTTATGCGCCTGCTTCTGGGAGCACTATTCGAGGTAGAGGCAGGGGATGAGCTCGAGGTCGAAGATGGGATAGGGTCGTAGTGCAACACTTGTGGAAGGCCAAGTATCAATAGATACCCAAGGCCGCTATAGGACCATGCCGCTTGATGCAGATGTTATTCAAGGGGATGTGTAGGATCGTGTCGAGGGGGATGGACCAGCTCAGGATCCACCCAGTATTATTGCCACCCCATTGCTTCAAGATACCTTGGCTCATATGTTAGGACTCCTAGAGGGGATGGCTGAGGCGAGAAATTTGCCTGTCACTTCTGATGCCTCACAGACTCATGTTGGTGGTCAGACTCCAGATCCGATAGTTGCTACAGATTCTTAGACTCCTAAGACTCAGCCAGCTGCTATTGTAGCTCCCCATTTAGATAGTATGGAATTTCCAGGTATTGCATTACACTTGGTGAACAAGCCTTCTATGACCATTGATGATCAAAAGATGTTTAGAAGGTTCAGAGTAATGAATCCTCCGACTTATACTGGCGACTTAATTGAGGATGCATATAAATTTATAGTTAGTTTCATGAGATGTTGCATAATCTTGGATTGATAAAGTCTCATGGAGTTGACTACACTGCGTTTTAGATGACTGTCTCTTCCTAGCAATGGTGGATGGATCATATTAGTAGTAGGCCAGCTGGATCCCCTCCACTATCCTGGACTCAGTTTACTTAGGTATTTCTAGCCAAGTTTGTTCCGTGTAGTGAGAGGGAGCGCAAGAGGGCCGAGTTTGAGGGTTTGCAGCAAGATGGTATGTCAGTCGCAAAGTATGAGGGAAATTTTATGCCTTGGCTAGGCATGCTTCGATGATACTTCCCACAGATGCTGAGAGAGTGAGAAGGTTTATTAACGGGCTGATTATTCCAATTTGTCTGGGAGTTTCTCAGGTCGCTACTTCTGGTGTTCCATTACAGAAGATGGTAGATGTTGCTAAGGAGTTGGAGATGATTCGACATGGGGGATTTGAGCAACATAAGGGAAAGAAAACCCGTCATCATGATCATTATGGTGGTGCTCCATCTAGGATTCGAGGTTACTTGGGTAATGGTTATTACTCTCAGTCTAGCATACCCATCCATGAAGTCTTACTAGCGTTTAAAGCTGGTTACGCTGGGCATAGTTCTTCGAGTTCAAAACATACTTCACATGGTTCATCTTCTAGACCTGTAGGCCGTGGAGGACATTTTGGTAATTCAGGTTCCTCTCATCCGCCTACGTCTCATAGGTTTTTTTTAGTGTGGTGATATGGGACACTTTGTGATATACTGCCTTAGGACCAGGCGTAGGGGCTTACATCAGGGTTCTCAGGCTTCGACTTTCAGGGCTGTACAACCTCCAGCTAGGGGAGGTGTACAGAGTGGCAGAGGTGGTTCTCCTTTTGTTAGAGGTTGTGGCCGTGGAGGTTCACAATCAGAGGGTGGTCGGTCTCATTATTTGCTTTTTCGGGTAGGCCAGAGGCTGAGGCTTCAGATGTTGTTATCACAGGTATTATTCCAGTTTGTCATCAACCAGCTACTTTATTATTTGATCCATCTCTACTTATTCTTATGTGTCCACATATTTTTCTCTGAGTCTGGATATATTATATGAGTCTCTTGATTTTTCGGTATATGTTTCTACTCTTGTCGGGGATTATGTCAGGTGCATCAATTATGTATTGTTACCTTGATGGAATATGACTCATGCAGATTTAAAGGTCTTAGATTTGTTAGATTTTTATGTGATCCTTGGTATGGATTGGTTATCCCCTCATCACGCAATTTTGAATTGTCATGCTAAGACAGTTACATTGACTATGCCTGGAATTCCTATAGTCTAAATGGAGAGGTTCTCATAATCACCCTCATAAAGGGGTGATATCATTTCTTAAGGCCCGTCACTTGGTAGAAAGAGGATGTTTGTCTTACTTGCGCAGATTCAAGATACTAGTGTTGAGGCTCCCATACCTTAGTCTATTCCGGTGGTGAGTGAATTTTTGGAGATTTTTCCAATAGATTTTCTAGGCTATATCGTGATAATGATTTTTGTATTGACGTAGATCCAGGAACTCAACCTTTTTCTATTCCTCCTAGTCGTATGGCACCGCCTTAATTGAAAGAGTTGCAAGATGCTTCACTTTTCTCCAAGATTGACTTGAGATCTGACTATCCTCAGTTGAAACTTGGGGCGAGGATATCCCTAAGACAACTTTTCGAACACGTTATGGTCATTACGAGTTTTTGGTGATGTTTTTCAAATTGACTAATGCCCCAGCAACGTTTATGGACTTGATGAATGGAGTGTTCAGACCATTTTTGGATTCCTTTGTTATTGTCTTCATAGATGATATCTTGAAATACTCCCATAGTAAGGAGGAATACGAGCATCATTTAAGGATTGTGTTTGGGATTCTAAAGCAGAATAAGTTTTATGCAAAGTTTTGAAAGTGTGAGTTTTGGCTTAGTTCGGTAGCATTCTTGGGACATATAGTGTTCAAAGAGGGTATTATGGTGGATCCTAAGAAGATTGAGACAGTTAGAGATTGGGTCAAACCTTCTTCAGTTACTAAGATTTGAGTTTCTTAGGTCTTGCAGGTTATTTTCGCCGATTTGTAGAGAGGTATTCTTCCATTGCATCCCCATTAGCTAGAATGACCCAAAAGGTGGCGACTTTTCAGTGGTCTGACGAGTGTGAGGTTAGTTTCTAAAATCTCAAGATTTTATTGACTACTGCTACGATTTTGACCCTAGCCGTGGAGGTAAAGGGTTTTGTTGTATATTTTTATGCTTCTCGGATTGGTCATGGTTGTGTATTGATGCAGAAGGGAATGGTGAAAGATTATGCTTCGAGATAGTTGAAGGTTCATGAGAAAAACTATCTTATTTATGATTTAAAGTTGGCAGCTGTTGTGTTTGCGTTGAAAATTTGGAGGCATTATCTTTGTGGTGTGCATTCTGAGGTGTTCATGGATCATGGTAGTATCCAGTATATATTCAATCAGAGGATATCAATTTGAGGCAGCAGAGATGGTTAGAGTTACTCAAGGACTACGATATGACTATTCTTTATCATCCGGGTAAAGCAAATGTGGTAGCAGACGCTTTGAGTCGGAAGGCGGTAAGTATGGGTAGTCTAGTCATGCTACAGGTTGGCGAGCTTCCTTTAGCTAGGGATGTCTAGTACTTTGCCAATATCTTTGTGAGACTTAATATTTCAGAATCTGGTAAGGTGTTGGCTTCTGTGGAGGCTAGGTCATCCTTGTTGGACCAGTTTCGGGCTCAACAGTTTGATGATGTTGATTTTTGTAAGATTAGAGACAAGGTGTAAAAAGGAAAACCCAAGGCTCCAATTCTTGATAGTGAGGGAGTTTTGAGGATTAAGGGTCGTATTTATGTTTCTCGGACAGGTGATTTGACTAGATTGATCATGGAGGAGGCCCATAGTTTGAGGTAATCTATTCATTCGGGGGCTAATAAGATGTTTCGTGACTTGAAGAAACATTACTGGTGGTGTCGTATGAAGAGAGACGTAGTAGATTTTGTATCTCGGTGTTCGAATTGTCAGCAAGTGAAGTATGAACACCTAAAGAGTGGAGGTGTTACTCAGAAGATGCCCATATCTTAGTTGAAGTGGGAGCACATTGCTATGGAATTTGTGGTAGGGTTTCCATGTAGGTTGGGTAAATTTTATGCTATATGGGTCATCGTGGATCAACTGACTAAGTCTGCACACATTGTACCTGTTCAGACTACCTATAATTTAGAGAAGTTAGCCAAGATCTGTATTTGAATGATAATTCATTTGCATGGGAATCCTATTTTCTATTATCACCTAATTTACATCTAATTTCTAGAGGTCTATGCAGAATGAGTTGGGCACTCGGAAGGATCTCAGTATATCCTTTCACCCTCAGATTGATGGTCAGTCTGAAAGGACTATCTAGGTTCTTAAGGACATGTTGTGGGCGTGTGAGATTTTTCTTTGGTGGTCACTGGGATCAGTTCTTGCCATTAGCGGGGTTTGCTTACAATAATATTTACCATTCGAGCATTGACATGGCATCATTGAGGCCTTGTATAGTAAGAGATGTTGATCTCCAATTGGTTGGTTTGATGCATTTTAGGTTAGACCGTCGGGTAAATATTTGATGAGGGAGTCCTTGGACATGGTCAAGTTGATCCAAGATAGAATTCTCATGGCTCAGAGTAGGCAAAAGAGTTATGAGGATCCAATGGTTGGAGAGAAGGTTCTACTACAAGTTTCTCCCATGAAGGGTGTGATGAGATTTGAAAAGAAGTACAAGTTGAGCCCAAGGTATATTAGTCCTTTTGAGATTGTGGAGTGTATTGGTGAGGTGGAGTATCAGTTTGCTTTGCCACCTGGGTTGTCGGGTGTTCATCCCGTATTTCATATTTCATTGTTGAAAAAGTATCAGCTGGGTGGTGCTCATGTGATTCAATGGGATTCAGTGTTTCTTGATCAGAATTTGACTTTTAAGGAGAAGTCAACAACTATGTTGGATAGGAGAATTCGGAAGTTGAGATCCAAGGAGATTGCTTCAGTAACAGTCCAATGGAAGCATCGTCCAGTGGAGGAGGCTACATGGGAGACCAAGTCAGACATGAAGAGTAGATATCCTCAGCTTTTTAATCGTCCAGGTGAGGTCTTTTCTTTTTCCGTTCGAGGACGAATGTTTGTTTAAGTAGTAGGTGATGTAACGACCCACTAGGTCGTTTTTAGAACTAGGACTAATTTTGAATCCTTCAAAAAAATTTAAAATGATGTTTTAAACTATTCGATAACTATGAGTATCTAGTTGATGAAATTCTTTTAAATGTGTATTATAGTTGAATAATTAGTAAGTCACATCCATAATTAGTAGTTACCACTTGGTCCATGTATGAAATTAACTAAGTAAAAAATGTTTAATAATTTCTGAGTCATTACTCAAAAACATCATAAAATAAAAAGAGAACTCCACAAAAAAATTTACGGCACAGAGCACGGATTGCTACAGGGGTACGATTATTTTTTGATAAGCACTTCAAAATTGTTACGCACCGGTAATAGTAGTATAGTATTTAACTTCTAATAGAAGGTTTTTGATTTTCTATTATGTTAGTATTATTGGGATGGGTTGGTCAAAATAGACGGAAAGAAACATAACGTATTAAACGATGATGTTTAATGATTGACTAAAACTTTTAAGAGTAATTGAGGTGATCGATTTTGTTGGAATGAGGAGGTGAAGGCGTTGATTTTTCAGTTTTGCAAGAATTAGAAAGTTGAATAATTACGGTAAGTAATAACGTTCTTGTGATTTAAATAGGAACAAAAATGTTTTTCTATTAAGAGTAATCATTGAACAATGATTATGTGTAATCATTGGACAATGATACTCATTTGTTAATATCTAAAATAACTAATGATTGGTTAGGATAATAAAATGTTTCTTGGGGTAATATCTGCAATTGGTATGCAATTTCCTTAATATTATGGTATTGGAATGGTAGGGGACAAGATTCTTATACAATCATTAGGCAATAATGCTAATGATTGGCATTTAGTAGATACCTTTTAGAAAATTAGGCATTTTGTCTACATAGTGGATTTTAAGAAAAAAATGAGTCACGTTGCAGACTTGCAGTGCATTGCCTTGTGTTGTTAATTGGTGGAATTGATTCATATTTTATCTATTTATGAAATCAAGAAACTAGTTTTTGATGTATTGAGATAGTTAATTAATTATTAGGTGTATATTATATGATTTAACATTGAATTTTGGGGTATTTGAAGAGATTAAGGTTCAATTCTTATCTTGAAGTTTGGCAAATATGATAATTTTGACATATAAATTATATCAAGATTTGAGCTATTAGAGATATGAGTGAGTTTTAGGGTCTATGATAGACCTATAGTAATTTGAATGTCTACAAACTCACTTACTTACGAATGTTGCATCATTGGGATGGTGAACATTTGAAAACTTTGCGAAAATGGAAGGAACTATCTTGAGGATTCGTGGCACGAGTTCGGCACTTAAGGCGTGTTAAGGATTTTAGCCTTCGTTGAAGGACATTTTCCTGATTAAAGATTAGAATCGGAATAGACAAAGGGAAGGGCGAAATATTGGGGTATCGTACCAATGGTGTGACGAGCATTGATACGAGTACCGGGGATATAAAGGGAAAGTTTATTACTATAGGATGCGGGTTGAAACCCGAGAATGCCAAAGCGTATGGGCATTAGCTCATTTATTATCGACTTAAATTCTTTGTGTGATTGTGCTTTATTTATTGCACCCGTGTAGTTGTGATAATTGAGTTTGTTACGCATTATGCAAATATTATTTGATTGAAATTAATCATCATCCCCTTTATTAAAATAATATTGTGTACATGCATCGACGTGAGATTGAGTACAAGTTGTGCATGTGGAGATCGTCCGTGTTGGGGATGGTGGATGTTAAGATTATAATTTGGGCACGTGGAGACCGTCCGTGTGAAAATTATTTGATTTTATGATAGTGCATTGATATCGTTCACACATACACGTGGAGATCGTTTGTGTCGGTATATGGACCTCGCGAGTTTCCCATAGGTCATGAACTCTCGATGTATTTTCGAGGAATATCATGTATATATTGTTGAGAGAGTACTAGTATTCTGAGACATATTATTTCATGGTATCATATTGCATTGCATTTCATGACATCCTTCATTTTATGATTACGTGTTTTATTGACTTATATAAGTAAACAACTGATTTTCTTGTATAAACTCCTGTCACTACTTTTTCTTTGCCGATCAATGAGATATACTGAGTACACGTGATTTCGTACTCATACTACACTAGTTACACTCTTTTATAGTGCAGATTTGATTCTGAGTACTAGCACCTCTCGTGGAGCTTTTTGAGTCTGAGCTTGGAGTGTCTTGGAGTTGTGGTGAGCCGCTTGGCTGTTCCGTGACCCATACCTCCCTCTATCTTTTAGTTATTATGTTATTTTATAATACTGACAGGATATTCCATATGTTGGATTTTCTTTTAGTTTCAGACTTGTATCGTATTTGAGAAGCTCTTGTATTCATGACACTACTTCTAGGGTGGTATTTTCAGCTTCCGGCATTTCGTAATTTTAAAGAACTCAGTGTTGGATTTCCACTTAGTGTTTACCTTTTTCTCATCAGTTAGTTAAAATTGGTAAATTATGTTGTGTTGGCTTACCTATTGGTTGGGAACATAGGTATCATCACGACTTGTAAAATTTGGGTCGTGACACTTCATATAGTAAATCAATATTTAGCGGCAATTTAGGTGCATTAGGGATTAATTGGATTACTACCTCGGGATGTTAAAATTTTAGCGGCAGCTATTGGTGAATTCTATGGTTATTTGTTGGTGGTTTACATGTATTTCGCGTAGGTCTAAATTAATTATTTGATGGTTATCATTTTTTAAATAAATATATCATTTTAATTTCTTCCAACTACCTTAGTTGACCATTTTGGTTTTTTAATTGTCTATGTCTGATTTTATGTATTTCGACTACGATAAAAATCGACAAAGTCCAACATTCAATATATCGACTACTAAAAAATAGTCGGTAGTTCATCAAAAGTTGTAGCACCACCCATGACTAGGGATCATACTACCGACTTAATCAAAACAAACAAACTTGAATCAAGAAGTAAACTACGAAGTAAAATGAATAAAAGCACAAAAGAAAAATCATTAATTAAGAAGTGAATTGAAGAACCAATAGTCAACAAGTAGAGTAGTTATGAGTTGAAAACCAGTTTAGGAATTTTGACAACCAACGAGAATCAAAACAAAAAGAAACTAAGAATTAGGACCTCATCAGAAAGGGCCATAAAATGAATTTCTAATCACCAAATGCACTATTTTCATTACCTAATGTGAAGTTCAGCTCGCCAACTTGAAGATAGGGTTGCCAAATTTGACAATCTTCCGAAGCAACACGCGATCTGGGTGGAAGTTCGGCGGTGCGCTGAATGGACTCGGCAAACCAGGCTGTGTCCGCTGAATTTTTTCCAGTAGCACCCACCAAAACAAGGTCATTTCGGCGACCTAGCTGTCCAAAGGGTGAGGCGCCGAGTGGGCTGGGCGATCCAAGTCGGGTCTCGCCAAAATTCCTCAAGCTGCAACTGCAAGACTTCGAAAATTGAACCTTGGCCCCCCCTCCCCCGCCTTTGTCCTTTAGTATTTACCCTTGTTGGTAAATTCCCTTCGTACAAACACTTTTACATTTTGTCTTTCTTCCTTTTTAGAATAAAACACCTTTTTGGAAGATTCCTTCTTCTGGAAGATCTGAGTTTCCTTCAAGAACACTATGAACAAGATGAAGACCCAAAATGAAACCCTCTAGCTTTTTGGATCAAAATTTCTTGAAATTCGACATACAAGCTCTCCTTGATACAGGGAACAAAACCCAGTACTTTTTAGCCTTCAATTCGTTGCCAAAACTTCCAGATCTTAAAATCCACTTTGTCTTCTTCAAGCTTTTTCAACCTTCAATGGTGGTTTCTTCAATTGCGAACCGAACTCTTTCAAATCTCAGCCCTAGACTCTAAATAGGTTAGGGAACACTAATCTAACCTTGGAAGCTCCAAAGAAGACTCAAATCAACAGAATTTTCTCAAAAATGAATTGAACACTTTTTTTCTAACAAACCCGAAGATTAGATTCGTAGGAACAAATCTAGACTCACCTCTGATAAAAAATGATGTAATCTTCACAAGAAAAATCGCACTAAAATGTGGATATCAAATGGGAAAGTAAAGATAAACAGATAGACACAAAAGGAGACAACAAAGAGCAACCAAAGGGTATATTAAACCTAAAGACTTCAATATGTTAATAAAAAAAGAAGCACCTAACTCTTACGATGACCTCAAGGGAATTGATATCCCAAGCAACTGACGTTTCGAAACAAGGTTCAACGAAATCTTATACCAAGCTTTCAAACACTCAATTATGAGTTTCAAGTTTTCAACCACAATATTCAAACAAGTCTACCTAAAATGAACCCCTAAATTCCTAATTATAGATCTAAGGATTTACTACACAAATGGTCCCAAAAGTGATCCAATATGGCCAATGGTCGAGCCAAGTCGGACTTGCCTAATGACCCGATGATCCTCCTAAAAGCTTTGGCGATGGATCCAGCTTGGATCCTAATCATGGAACCTACTGTAACTTTTTAAAGCTTGTGATTCAATGGGCGATGCGCCAGATTCTCTCTACCTCGCCGAATAATCAGCCTCCCTTTGTAGCTCCTTTGGTTACCTTATGAGATCTTGGAAACCTTGCCAAGGGAGTTTGGCGAGTCGTCGAAGTGGTTGTCAGCTCGCCTAATGAATCAATGTCTTCACTTGTTCCTCTTTGCTTCATTAGGCCTCCCACACTATAAGCTATTATCCAAACATGATGTTGCTCAAGTGGGAGCTCCTTCACAGCGCGTTTGTTACCAAGAGATGCCTAGAATCCCCTCATTGGCCTCATCACAAGACCAAGAGCCTCCATCCTCGAGAACAATCCATCAATGCATTGAAGTTCATGAATGGATTGGTTGGAGGCAATTTGGATTGCATCATACTCGCATGTTTAGTTTAGGTTATACCCATTTTCTTTTGACTTGTTGAACTTTAGATGTTGTGGTACATTGACTTTCAGATTCTAGGGGTGTTTTTCGTAATGTTTTAGTGACAAATGGTTAGGCTTTTGGATTTATGGAAACTCCACTTTAATTCTGTATTTAAATATGTTTTCGTATCTTCTAATGTTTAGTTCTTGGATTAGCTGATTAGTATTAATGGTTATCCCACTGGAGGGTCAGTGTGGGTGTGAATCATGATGGTCTTGGTCATGATACTTTCCTACCTTAGATTGGGTTGCAATTGCATAGTCACTTAATTAATTTCCTCAACCCTTAATATAACAAACCAATATTTAGCGGCAATTTAGGTGCATTATGGATTAATTGGATTAACACCTTGGATATTAAAATTTTAGCGGCAGTTATTGGTGCAATCTATCGTTATTTAGCACTGGGTTACATGAATTTCGCAGTGGTTGAGATTAATCAATAAGGGGTAATTATTTTTTAAATAAATAAATAAATTATTTTAATTGCTTCCAACTACTGAGTCAACCATTTTGGTATATTAATGGTCTAAGTCTGGTTTTATATTCCGACTATGATAAAAATCGGCAAAGTCCGCCAGAATTTAATATCCGACTACTCAAAAATATTATGTAGTTCATCGAAAAATTTCTTTTTCAATTATATTATGAGTATTTTAGCTATATACCGATAACAAATATCTTCTCTGCAAACGCAAATAAGAAGCTGGTCTGCACTAGAAACAACAATATAAATTACATCCAAACTCTCGAAACAAATCCTCAACTCATTCGAAACTTCATATACACAAATCAATAGTCACAATCAATCATAAAACATATCTTGTTAGAATCATATGTATAATCACCTATATATATCGTCTTGACCAAATGTCAGGGGCGGACCCACATGCAGCCGTTCGGGTGCTCGAGCATTAATTAACCTCGACATGAAATTGTTTATATATACAGTAATTTATTTAAAATCTGAATATATTGAATGTTTAGCACCCAGTGAACAAATCTTCTGATGGATAAAGTGTCTAATATAGAGTATAAGGCTTTGATTTTAGAGAAGGTCAAGGGTTTGATTCTTGCTTTGAATAAATATTTTGCACATTTTCTAATTTTCTCTTTTCATCCCGATATAAAATCTCATTTTCTTTCTTCCTTTTTTTTTTTACTTCTTTTTTATTACTACTAGTCATAATTTCATTTACGTTATATGAAATTCTCATGACATGATGAAATTAAAAAGTCATGTTCAATCACTTTTCTTATTTTATTTGAGAAAATTTTGGCTATTTGATTAAGAAATCCTTCAAGCTATTTTTTCTCCTAAAAAACTGTACCTCTGTTTTTGTAATGGAAATATTATCCTTATTTTTCTCATTTATGTTTTAAACATTGCACGCACCTATACTATGTGATTTATAATAGTTTTATATTAATAGAAGTGAGCACCCACAAGTAGAAAATCCTAGATCTGACACTTGTCAAATGTTCACCATGACCAATACTAAGCTTATCAATAACTACTTCCTCCATTTAAAAAATAATGACCTCCATTTCTTTTTAGTTTGTTTTAAAAAGAATAACCTCTGTCTTTTTTTGGTACCATTTTAATTTCAACTTTTCATGTAGAATATTAAAGCCACAAAATTAAAGGGCAATTTTGTGCATTTCACACAACTATAATTTAGAACCAAAAGAATTAAAAATAATCTTTATTTCTTAAACTTTGTGCCAAATCAAACCATATCATTCATTTTTAAACTGAGAGAGTATTTTTTTTAAGACAATATGATATGTTCTTTCAGTCCAAATCTCCTAAGAAAATATTTGGTTAAACTTCCTTTACTTTTTGTGAAATAAAGTTTTATCAGAAGGGTAGTAAATGTTGGTGTCTCCCAAACAGAAGACGAAAGAAAAGAAATCACACAAGAAATATACAACTCAATAAGGTGCAATAAACATAAGAATATGACAGTGACTTAAAAGGTGATCTAACCTGCTTCTAAGTTATATTGAGATTTTGGAAGTGTTTGTCAAGGTTATAAATAACTCTAAATAAGTCTAAAATGACTTGTAAAAAAGAGTTAAAAACCATAAGTAGGCTACTCCTGTTTTTTATTCTTTGACTTAAAAGTCATTTAAGTTTTACTTTATATTTTTTTGACTTTATAACTATTTTTTTAAGTCAATTCAAACAAACTCGAAAACATCAAATATGAAACAGGAAGTTGAATCAAAGGAACGAGAGAAGACACAAACAATCTAAATTGTCCGCTGTCAAAAATGAGGAGGAAGGTTCGAGATTTCCACTTTACAATTTCAATTTGGGGACATATTTATCTTAAGGTTCTGTTTGCAAATTATTGGGCAATAATTATCAGCCTAACAAGTATATAGTTTAGTAATTACGTCGATTTACTTATGGGTCACAATGTAACTATAATGTAATTATAAATGTGTGTTTGGTTTCATCACAAGTACAATCATAAGGTTTATATTAAACTTTATTAGTAAAAATTAATGACTTGCAATGTGAAATATCAAGTCAATACTACTAAATCAAATGAAACAAAAATTTAACATAAGTTTTAAATTCAAAAAAAAATTAACTCAACATTCTTATGTCAAATAGTAATACAAAAAATATGTAAGTTTATAATCCTGTTCAACAATGAATTCTACCTTTTCAAAATTAATATACTAACAAAATTATTCTAGTAAAAATAGACAAATAAATAAATACATAATATAAAAAATTGAATAGAATATCATGAAAATGTAAAGATTGAGAATAAGAAGGAAATGAAATATAAATAATAATAAAAATTAGAAAATATTAGAATTAAAAAAAAAAAAAAGGATGAAGAAAAGAAATTTAAAAAGTTTCATATAATTACATGGTGGAATTACACCTGATTCTTAACCCTCACTTAGGAATTGAGGGATGCAATTACTAACCTTCAATTACACTCAATTCCTCTATTGTCAAGTAATTACTTGGTCTATCGAACGCGTGAAAGAGTGTAATTACAATCAATTACACCAAATCCCAAGTACATATGACTATCGAAACACGTCCTTAGGACCTGTTTGAAAAATCATATTGGAAATTGAATTTGATGTAATTGAGTGTAATTGCATTGTCTGATATGTTTGGTTGACCATGTAACTACTTGGCCAACACGTAACTTGGTGTAATTGACATGAGTGATTACACTCTTCAATTCATAGAGGTGGTTGTGAATTGTAGTTAAAAATATATAATGTAATTACAAGTTGATTACTTTTTTAATTTCTTCCTTTTATTTCTATTTTTATTTTTTTAATTTATTTTTTATTTATATTATTCTACTATTTTCTAAAAAATATTCTTTTAATTTATATTTCATTTCCTTCTCATTATCAACCTTTACATCATGTGATTCCATGCAATATTTTACATTATCTGTTTTTTTATTGATATAATTTTGTTAATATTCTAATTTTTAAATTAAAGGGGAATTTATAATAGAATAAGGTTATGGTCTTATGGGCTTATGTTTTTTCTTTTCTTTTAAATCATACGTATGTATGTTATATTTGATATTTGACATAAGAATATTATGTTAAAATTTTTGTTTTAAATTTAGAACTTATGTTATATTTTTAATTTCATTTTTTAGGAGTATTAACTCGTTGTATTACATTGCATGCTATTTTTACAAGTTAGACTTGATAGATTATATTTTGATTAAATATTTTTATAACTTTATGACATTTTATTTATAGTATTAATCTTTGTCAAACATATATTCATGATTTTCATAGAAATTTTGTACTTTTAGTTTTACGATTAATTTAATTTAATTATATTAATTTTAAAAAATAAACTATTTTTTTTATATATTTTTAAGAACGTATGTTTTTTTTGGAATTTTCTTTAACCCAACCATTCTTAAATTGACTCCTTGTATGCGCCTTTATTTTCTGGCTTGAAGAAAAGTTTCGATTACAACACATGCATTGGTACATAAATATATATCATGTTTTCCATTCTTTACGTGTATTTTTTTAATTTCCATATTCATCATCTTAGAGAGGATAAGGAGTATATATTTTGCAAAAAAACATAGAATATACATAGAGAATTGGATTCAAAGACAATAAACCTTTTATTCAGATTTTGAATATATTTGGAATTAAAAAAAATAAAAAAGACAATATATTGTTTTATACATTTATAATTTAAATAAAAGTTGTCTCTGAACCCAACTCTCCCTTTCTATTCTATTTTTTTCTCATTTTATGTTGATGTAGCTTGGTATTTGTGGTGAAAAAATTTCTTCGAGCCAAAGTTTAATAGCTCATACAAGGAGTTACTTCAAGAATGACTTGGTTAAGCGAAGCCCGCAAAGAAAAGTGGTTGGGATAATTTTTTTAATTATCCATAGCAGAGAAGGGTTCAACTACAACAAATCAAGTCCCAAAAACAACTACAACAAATTTTAGCATAACAACATCAGGCGTTGATTCAAAAAAATGTTCATCAATTTCTTCCATCTCATCTTTGTAGGACAGATTTCAACCATGACCCCTAGGAATGGTTCGAGATTTTGTTATATAAATATTCTAGCTTGGGTCAAGGCTAATCTTACTGACGATGAGCAAAATGTTAGTTTGAGTCTTCTTGATATGAAAAATGATTTCTTCATCATTGATAAGTCTCGAGCCTAGATAAATTCTCCATATAACAAATCCTCAAATGATCCCTAGGGGGGCAATGATCAATATTTGTTAGAAAAAATTGGAGATCGACAATTGATGAACATTTGTTTAATCAATATTTGATGTTGTTGCAGAAAAATCTATTGTTGACGTTGTTGGGAATTGCTGAGTTAGTAGTAGAGTAATAGAAATCTATTGTTATTGTTGACTTGAAAATAATAAAAACACTTTTCTTTGTGTTTTTTTATAACAAAAAAAATTCTTGAACTGACTCCTAGTATGTGCTGCTATTCATTGGGTTAAAGAAAATATTATTTGATAACATATGTATTGGTAAATCAACATACCACGTTTTCTGTTTTATCTCAACATTTTAATTTGTTGGTTTAAAGTTCATCATCTTATAGAGAGAATGAGGGGTATAACAGAGAGAGAGACAAAAATAGAAGATGCAAGAGGCATTGAGTTTGGAGACATTTTAACTTTTATTTAGATTTTAGATATATAAAAATTATGATGACTATTTTACTTTTTTTTTCACTAGTGCATTTATTTTGTTTTCAGAAAAAGGAAATTGAGTAGATAAATAACTTATACGAATTTACTAAATTTTAATCATTCTCATGATATTTAATTTGGAAGAATATACCTAAACTTAGTGTGTGTTAATTTAGAACCTCCTAAATTAGTAAAATATTACTTACCCATCTAAGTTGAATATTTGAATAATCTTACATGATATTATCATTAGAGAGTGAGATACACTTATGTAAATTTGTTTATTCATCTGACATTTTTTATGATAATTATTTTCATAAAAAAATTGTACATTATTTTGTATATAAAAAAATTTGCTAGAACTTCACTTTTTAGTAAAAAGAATTATTTGTATAAAAATAACGAGACTTGGTAAAAATTTGTTTACATAATTTACCAAAAAGTAGGAAATGAATTCTTGAAATAGATAGTTTTTATATCTATATACGAAAAACTTTATATATATATATATATATATAATCGTTACCTTTTTATTCTGTTGATTTTTTAATCTCACTTAAAATAAAGGAAGTTTAACTAACTATTATTGACGAATAAATTGTTTGGAAGAAAGAGGGCAATCATGATGTACCAAGACACTTCATCTATTTTTTTGGCAGTTTCAAATAAACATTAGCAATTGAAACATGGCAAGAAAACCCACATCTTTATCTCCACTTAAGAAGTAGCAAATGTATAACCATTTAGCATTTATTAAAATTAGTTGAGGCCGTTTTTCAAATTTGAATCACCTAAAAAATTATAGATCTTTCAACTTCAAGTCATATATAGCTTTATGAATCTACTCCCAACTAAAAAATATAAATTTAATCAATGAAATAGAAATAGAAAAGAATGACTCTTTCATTTCATTGATCATTGATAGAAATGTAACTATAAATATGAATTAAGAAATCCAATTAAAACATGAAAGAAACAAATTTCGAATGAAACCTACCTTAATATAGTACAATTTGAACTCAAAATAATAGTTTTTTTAATCATGACATAAGAATTCTATTGAGGAAGCATGTTACCTCTTCAAATTATGCTATAGCTTTCATATATCAACGAGTACAATAGTTGAAGTAGCCAAAGATAAGAAAAGTGTGAACTTCTTGAAACTAAAACAACAAATAGTATGAATCAATTCTAAAATTTACCTAAGTACAAACAACTGGACTAAAATAGAAATGCAAAATTGAAATTCATATAAAGCAATGAAGTTATTGAAGCACAGAAATAAAAAGGAATTTACGCAAAAGTTAAAACTCAAATAAAAAAATGAATCTACTCTAAGCAATATAAAGTATAAACTAAAAGAATATAAGAGCGGAGAGGAGACAATTACCTCTTGTAGAGGAACTAGAACGATGACCTAAAATCCTTCTAACATCTTCGTTCACGAACAAAATCAGAAAGTCTCTAAATTCATAGGATGAACCATCGTGGGATCTTTTCATGCAAGATCACTGCTCTTACACCTAAGAATTCTTAAATTTCCTCTGTTCATTCAATGCATAGAGATGACTATTATATATATTTTATTTTTGGGGTAAATCATGCCCAAAAACGATGTGGGACTTTTGAATGGGAAAATCACGTAGGGAATATATTATAAGACCAAAATTACAAATAATACATACGAAATATGGTCTAAAATACCCTTAAAGTATTGGTAATGGTACAAAATTACCCTCCATCCACCTATTGGCTCCATAATACCCTTCTCACCCACCTATTGGGTCCAAACTACCCTTGTCATCCACCTTTTGGTTCAAAATTGACCACTTATTTAACGGTTTTATATTTAAACTATTTAAATATTTTTTTAATACGTGGCGCCAACTATTTGTTATAATTTAACTTATTAGTATAAGTTATAAATCAATCCACTACCCCACCCATTACTAATTAAACCCCTCCAAATTAATAAACCCTTCACATTATTAATGCAACAACAGAAAAGCTACTGTCAATTGAGTGTTTTTAAAAATTTGAGGCAAAAGTGTCTATAGAAGTAAATTATCATACATTCAAGTGTCTAAATAAAAATTACTGATAAATTTAAAAGTCTGACTATGTTCATCTTAATTATTCTTACGTCTCAATTATGTGATGTTACTTCAAAGGTAACTTTTTTTCAAAATAATGTATTAAAGTTTTAAAACAAATCATAAATATTTATAAAATTATATTTTAAAAAAGTGCATGAATTAATTCGGAATGTATTACTTCTTTATCTTTAATCATAAATTTCTAATTCATTAATATTGAAAGAGAATCCTACTGAAAGTGTCCTCCTAAATAAGCGGCTCAACCTAAATTTAATTGGGGCTTTGATTCGGAATCGAATAATTTCTGATGTCATTTTCAGGAATCTAAAATTTCATCGTGTTTTAGTAGTTTTTATGACGACTTTGATATTATAATTGGATTATTAATTGGGTGGGGTTTAGTTAGTAATGAGTGGGCAGTGGGTTGATTTATAAATTATATTAATAAACTAAATTATAACAAATAGTTGAACGCCAAGTATTTTTAAAAATATTTAAAGAGTTAAATTTTAAAACAATTACAAAACTGGTCAATTTTGAACCCAAAATGTGGATGACAAGGGCATTTTAGAGCCAATAGGTGAATGAAAAGGACATTTTGGAGCCAATAGGTGGATGAAGGGTAATTTTGTACCATTTTCAATACTTCAAGGGTATTTAAGGCCCTTTTCCGTAATACATACTCTATTAGATATTTACTTATAATATCGGATTAATCCCTCAGTACACTTGAATACTAATAAATATATGTTGACACACAATTTTGGAGCTTCACAATATAAATCAATAATCAAGCTTCTTAAATTTCAAACGATTTGAAATAATTAGTTTTTTTTATGAAGTTCAAAATATTTTTCAAGTTACTTTTAATTAATTTTTATCATTTTTATAATTTTTAAGTAATATATATATATNTATATATATATATATATATATTTATATAGTTATATATATATATAGTTATATATAGATATAGTTATATTATGAATATTTGAAAATCGTCTCAAAAAGATTTTGTTTTAATTAATTTTTTACTTAATTTTGTTATATAATAGTTTATATTTTTAAATTAATTAGTTTATAGTTAAATTAATTATTTTATTTCATTAAGATTAAAAAGCTCGATATTTTAATTATATTAATTCATCCTATATTAGCCGAATTTACTAAGTGGATTCAATTCGGCTACTTTTCTAATTTCGAATGGCTATAATAACAATCCATGTGGCCAAATCTTAAATTCATTTCTTTCGGCCATTACAGAAACCCAACCCACTCCCATTTCCTTTAAATTCCCAGCCCAATAACAATACATTCAATAACTGATCAGCAGCCCAACCTCAACCCACCCATACAACAACGTGAACCCATGAACAAAATCAACCCGGCAGCCCACCGAAATCGATCCGATCTCGCGTGTTGTCTTTTTCCTCTCCCTCCCTTATCTTCTTCGTACGGGAATAATCCAGGTTTGATGGTTCGTCCTTGATCCTCGAATTAGACGGCTTTCATTTTCTATCCATTGAAAATTGTACAAGATCGGTACATTTTATAGTTGGTCAACCTATGAAAAATGACTTCTTCATCATTTGAGTATTATTTTTGGCATAATACATAAATATTCTCTTTAACTTTGTCTCATTCTATATTTATGTCACGACCCAAAAATCACGAGTCGCGATGGCACCTATATTCCCAACCAATAGGTAAGCCAACCCAACATATTTAACCAAACATAACTAACTAATGAGTAAAAATATAAACACTTTGTAAAGCTCTAACACTGAGTTCCTTATAAGTACGAATGCGAAAACTGAAAAAAATACTACCCAAGAATTGATGTCATCACTACAAAAGCTTCTAAAATATGATGCAAGTCTGACATTAAAATGACAAATGTCACACAAGGGATATCATGTTTGAATACTAAAATAACAGAATAAGTAAAAGACAGAGGGAGGTGTGGGCCACAGAACAACCAAGCAGCTCACCACAACTCCAAGACACACCAAGCTCGGACTCAAAATGCTCCACGAGGTGTGCTCGTACTCGAAATTAAATCTGCACCACAAAGAACGCAACAAGTGTAGCATGAGTATGAAACCACGTGTACCCAGTATATCTCATTGACCTACAACGAAGAATTAGTCACGGAAGTTTATATAAGAAAATTAATTCTTTACTCATACAAGTTTATAATTCATTCACCAATCAAGTTTCATCAAATAGAGGTAATCAAACATAGTAATTTCCAATCATCAATTAAAACACTTAATCATCAAGAATGAAGGATGTGATGAGATGCAATGCAATATGATGCCATGAATGATATGTCTTAGAATACCCAGTACTTTATCAACTGTATATACATGATACTCCTCAGAAATACATCGAGAGTTCATGACCCATGGGGGACTCGCGAAGTCCATATACCGACACGGACGATCTCCACGTGTTTGTGCGGACGATCTCAATGCACTATCATAATATCAAACAATTTTCGCAAGGACGGTCTCCACGTGCCCAAATTATAATCTTAACATCTCACCATCTCCAGCACAGACGATCGCCACGTGCCCAACTTATACCCAATCTCATGTCAATGCATGTACACAATATTATTTTAATATAAGGGAATGATGATGCATCTCAATCAATCAATATCAATATAATACATAACCATCTCAATTATCACAACTAAAAGAGTGAAATAAAGAAAACACCATCACAAAGCGATTAAAGTCAATATTATATCAGCTAATGCCCATATGCTTTGACATTCTCACATTACAATCCACATTCTATTGTAGTAACTTTCACTTTTATAACACCGGTACTCGTACCAATGCCCGTCACACCATTGATATGAGACCCCATCTTTCGCCCTTACCCCTTGTCTATTCCATTTTTTAAAATATTTAATTAGAAAAAATATTTATCAACAAGTCTAAAAATATTAACATATCTTAAATGCCGAAGCTCGTGCCAAAAATCTTCATGATTTTTTCTTTCCTTTCCGCGAAGTTTCGAAACGTTTCCAAACTAACAATTTGCAATATTTATAAGAAAATCATTCCGTAGACACCCATATGCTATATGTCTATCCTAACTCAAAAGTCACCAAACTTAAAATTCTATATCCATATATAAACTCCCACTATAAAGTAATAATTGTTAGAAATTTCCAAAAATTAAGCAAATCATTCACACCCAACCTTAACAATCTGAAGTATCCGAAATTCAATCTATTTGTTTATTAATTTTTTTTCCTGCAGTTACTTTTGTCTGTCGAAGATTAACTCTTTTTCTATGACAAATTATCATGTTTACATTGCCCTTTAAATTTTTCTACCTAACCCACAAATTTACCGAATCAAATTTTTCTATGCAACCATAATTAACCCTTCCATTAATGTCCACCATCAGAATGATGGATCATTAATGGCTATAAATACACCTTAGGTTGATGCAATTAATAACAATAATATAAAAACTTTCGTTCCTTGAAAACAATTTGAACAAACACCAATTGTTGTTCCCACTTTGATACTAACTATTCACGTAATAATATAATAATAATAACAACAATCCCAACAACTTTGACAGCATAACTTATGTAGAATAAAAAAAGATGAGAATTTCATTGCTTTTACGAGCGGTAGTTATGGTTATTCCTCTCGTTTGTCACCTACGTTAAATTTTCTGTCTCCACCCCTTTTATTTTCTAAACCATAGTGTTTTATTAAACGTGACAACCTCACTAACATATTATCCTCTACGTTACTTAAGGGTATAAAATGTCATATAATAAAAGAGTTGACCCATTTACCCCCAAATCAGATAATAGTAATTAAATAAATAGTTTGAAATTCCATTTAAAATTTTACGGTAGAGTCAAAATAGTTCTAATTCTCAAAACGATCACCTGGTCGTTATAATTTATATCCTCCAACTTTGAGTGTGCATAAATAGACACTTAAACGTGTATAAAAATGAACAAATAGACACATATTTACGTCCGATATGGCATTCTACATGACAATTTGTGTCCTACGTGGTGTCATATGTTTATTGTGCCACATAAGGCAAATGTGTCTACTTGTTTAACTTTATACAAGTTTAAGTGTTTGCACACCTAATGTTGGAGGATATAAATGTGAAATGAGGTCAACTTAAAGGGCATATATATATGTATTATGCCACTGCCTTTTGCTCATGTGTATATGAAACTCACTTGTCACAATTTAGCCGAGCTTCCTGTTTTGTTGAAGCTTGAGTTTTCTATATTAAGCTTTGGTTTAGGTCATTTTCTTTTCATCTCCTCTAATAGAAGGCGATTATTCAGTCCATTGCTTTAGAACCAAGAGGGTCATTTATAAATCAATAGTCTTATTACTATCTCAGAATCGTTGTCTCATCCATTAAACTTCTTTTGCTGCTCACCTTGAACAAAATTAAGGCCCATTTTGAATTTTCAGCAAGATATCTAGTTTAGGACAGGAGAAGTGGGCCCAAAATGAAATTAGGCCTTAGTGCTGGTCCAAACGAATAGAAAATTGTCTTGGGCCCAAACCTCTTTCCCTTTATTACCTATGGTTTATATTTGTTTAATGGAAAAATTACCTTAGTACTCAATCTTTCTTTCCATAATTTCTAAAATTTCCTACCATTTTAAAATATTCAAAATCCCTCTTTTTCACTCATTTTCCAGATACATTATTTACATCCCTTTCAATCCAATGTTTTTGTCCCTATTTTTAGGCCTAAAATCACTCTCATATATCAACAGTTACATCAATCACTCAATTTTTTAATTTCAAATCTATTCTCACTCAAGTTTATCAATTTCAAGTACTTAAAGAGGTGAAACTATTTCTTCATCATTTTTCTATTTTCAATTCTTTAGATTTCATTTTTTATTCCAAAAAATAACATTTTTTATTTATAATTTTCTTATACATATGACTTATGCTCCGTCTTTTTGGTATGGTACCTTGTGTATTGTGTTTTGGTGATAACAACTTTCATGAAAATAGATCTAATCAACTCATTATAATTCCGACGATGATGATTGGGCTGAAAATAGATCAAAAGATTGTAGGATCCATTAGCAATGAAGAATGATAATATTTAGAAGACGAAATGGAACAAGGATGAAACTTCATCTTTTAAAGTGAATGCGGAAGAACCCCTAAAAAAGGATGGAATTGTTGCATCTGCTATCTTTGAAGAAAATGATCTAGGATTAACAATCATAGGAGGTTGGTTTCTGGATAAATGGTTATTTCTCTAAGAAAAATTTATTTTAAATTTAAATTTTAATGTATTTTAATTTTATCTCAGTATGTATATTTTTCTTTATTTTTGGTTATAATTATAGTGCGTGTGGTATACAATACAAAATATGATACTTTTAAAAATTATCTGATACAAAAAAGTTTTATAGATTTAAGTAATACCCAATTTTATCATTCAAGAGGTTGTTTATTAAGTTAAAGATACACTTTATATCTTACCACCACAATGCATATTTCAACATGTATTAATTTTATAAATTAATGTATCAAATATATTATTTTATCATTCCTTTTACATATGATACTTAACATAAAGTTACAGTAAATAAGGTCGTTCACAATTATGATGTATTATATACATTATTATTAAAATAAAAATATATATATCATATAAATATTTTATCAGATTTATAAAATTTAATAGTTTAAAAGTGTGATTAAATTATTTTCTAGCAGAAATGTACATAAAGTTGAACAAATTTCTATTTTTTAATATTTAACAGTAACACTTCACTATATCCACTACAACAAATATGATATATAGCTACGAAATTATTAGCTACAACATCAAATTTATCACTAATTATTCGCTTTTAGTGACAAAATTACTTTTCGTGCTTAAATATATGAGACACACACTTTTTAGTGACGAAAAATAAGAATTCGTAGCAAAATTTTGTCCACTAGAGTTTCCCACCAAAAAATTATTTGGCACCATTTTGTTAAGTGGTGTTAGTCACGAATTTAATGTTATTGGTGACACATTATTTCGTCACTAATAGTGTATGTAATTCATGACAAACTACGACATCAAACTCGTCACTTATTATTCAACTTTATTGACAAAATTTACTTTCCGTGCTTAAATATATGAGCACATACTTTTAGTGACGAAACATAAGAATCCGTAGCAATGTTTTGTCCACTAAAGTTTCCCAAAAAAAATCAATTGGCGTCATTTGTTAAGTAGTGTTAGTCACGAATTTAAAGTTATCAGTGACACATTATTTCGTAACTAATGATGTATCTAATTCATGACAAAATATTTTTAGTGTTATAATTTATAAAATTTTGGACACAAAAGAAGTTCATCTAAAAAATATATTGTTACAATATCGACAAAATGGAGTTCGTAGTTAAATATTATAAATTTATCTATGAATATTTATATTTAATTATGACATTTATTTCGTCACTAATAATATAAATAATTAGTGAAAAATATTTTATTGTCTCTAATCAATCTATGATTTAGTGACAACAAAAAAATTGTCACAAAATATGTAAGGTGTTAAATAGCGACGACTTAAAATTTGTAGTGAATAATTAAACTATTTGCTACAAAAAATTCATAGCTAAATACATTTTTTTGCTACAATTTTTCACAATTACAAGTGAAAACTTACTAAAAACTGAAAGCACAAATAAAAGAAATGATCTAACGAGGATTTCAAATATATTATGATGAAGTACTATAGTTATTGGTATCGATGTTCAACTTGAACTTATTATTCATTTTTTTAATAATCAAAAGTTTGATTTAAAATAAATTTATTATTGTACTACATAATTTTTGAAATTTATAAAAATAAATAAATAAAATGAAAAAATCAAACTGAATATATTTAAAAAAAATTAACAGTTTAATTAAAATATAATCTATATTTGAATGAATTGTGGGTGGTAAATTTTATGCATTTGTGAGTATAAATAATTATATAATATATTATTTCCACAAAAGATAAATTTGAAAGAAGTAAATGAAGTATAAAATAAAATAAAATGAACAACAAGAGAGAGTTGGTCTAATGGTACGCACTATTCACTTCCAACCTTAAGGTTGTGAGTTCGATTACCCAAGGCAGCATAATGTGAGCTCCTGGTCAGGGTTGAAAAAGATCATATATATACATACATATATATATATATACATACATATATATATATGTATGTATATATATATATATATATCGATATATACAATTGATTTCGTCACTGATTGAAGTAAACTAATTAGTGACGATATAATTTTTTTAGCATTAATAACTTTTTTAGTGACAAAGCATACTATTAACTACAAAAATTATACTTTTTACGATAAATAAATTTATCACAAATGTTTAAGCATTTGGGACAATTTTTCTTTTTGTAGTTAATATAACATTTTCAGTGACGAAAGCACCAAATCGTCTTTGTTTACTTTTAGAGACACACATTTAGCGACGACTGAGTGACGAAGTATTTTTCCTCACACAAGATTTTTAGTGACGAAATATGATTTATTAATGACGAAATTTATTTGTCTTTGATAATCGAATTTGTTGTAGTGATCGGAAGTCGAATGAATTTTTCTAAAAAAATGTATCACTTTTCTTTGGGTAAGAAAATACAAGATGGTGTGTTGTGACTTTCATGTCTATAACGTCGACAACGGTTTCTACTCGTAGTTGGCTTATCACTTGAGTTCTTTTTCTTTCTTTTCGTTACCGTCAAAGCATTCTTTTGTATAGAGATGGCAAGTTTGTTATCTGGTAATGGAACCATTGAATCTTTCAAACTTACTTATTTACCTTTCAAGGTAAACAACATAATGTTTCATCAGTTGGCTTATTGTTTCTATTAAGTATCAATTTGACTGATTCATGATATGTAGTTAGAATTATGTGTCAAGTATAATTTTACATTTTTATGTATCATATTAAAACTTATTCTTTCTATTAAGTATCAATTTAACTGATTTATAGTAGTTAGAATTATGTATCAAGTACAATTTACATTCTTTTGTATCATATTAAAGCTTATTGTTTCTATTAAGTATCAATTTGACTGATTTATAATAGTTAGAAATATGTATCAAGTACAATTTTACATTCTTAAGTATCAATATCATTTTTTTCAATTGCAAATTATTCGATACTTTATTATTAGTGGATACAAAATTTTGAAAAGAAATATTATGTATATGATATTATCATTGCTTCAAATGATACCTTTTTTGCATGTTGTCTCTTTTAACTTTGGCACACATCACAACTATTGAAACTATTATTCTATCCAATACAAAATTTACAAACAATTAAGTATCATACACACACCAATGTATACCAAACTAACTTTATAAAAAATGAAGAATAAAAAAGTGTTACCAGAACTGAAAACATAACATGTTTCATTCATCACATCATAAAATAGTAACCTAAAAGTACTTCATAAAGTACCTAATTTGAGAATTATTAGACATGAAGCAGAAAAGTACTTCTAAAAAGCAAGCATCAAGAATCTTTCGGGAAGAAAGTACTTGTTTGCGTCCCTTTTTTCACCTTCAACACACACAATTTCACCGGTTATTGCATCAAAATTTTGTATCTCTTAATCACTTTTATCCGATGTATCAATGCATAGCAAATACATATTGAATCTTACCTCATGTTTCTTCATTCCTATGTAAAATTTCACCCATAACATTCCGAATACATAATGGAGACAAAATTACCTTCAAAAATGTATCTGATTTCGATGTTTTTTTTTAATTCATCAATACCCAATTCAGCTGCAACTGTTGAAATAAGATTTACGAATGAAATACTTTCTCCAACCAATATCACATCACTTTTGTATCGCTCGTATCTAACATCACTTTCCCATGATCCAAAATGCCTTAACAAGATCAAAATATTCATTTTGAATCTTCACAAAATTGCGTTCCAGAATTGTTTGAACCAAACTTTCAATGTTTTTTCGAAGAACAAGAAGAAAATTTCACGATTTGAAATTTAAAAATTATAATTCAGTTAGAGGTTTATGACTGATTGGTTGAAGGAAGAAACGTACGCATGATTTGTGGGAATCAGTTAATTTATGTTTTTAATCCCTTATTTAATGCTTAAACTGAGAACAACAACTTAATAATATAAGTATCAGCCGTTATTAATTAAAGTATTTACCTAAAATATTATTTATCCGAAAAACACAATTTTTTTTTTAATAATTAATGAAAGAGTATGAATAGAAAATAATTCTCTCTTATACTATGTGATTTGCCTAATTTTTACTTATTTAATTGTCATCATCTGCTTATTTGTTAGTCAGACTTTAAGGTTGTTCCTAACTCAATATATATCCAAGGATGCCCATTTTTGAATTAGTTATCCACTTTGTTTTAAAAGTAAAATAAGTGCTTGCCTTTTCAATTTGGTTTCCAAAGACTCTTAAAAATATTTACTTATAAATGTTTTCTTACTTCCCTTTCCCCTTTAATTATTTTAATCCTTAGAGTTTGTTTATTTTTAAACTACACAAGCATGCTTATCTTTTCAAAATAATTATCTAAATAGTTAATTGTTGGATAATCACATATTAGAGGCATTTCATATGCTTTCAAATCCTTTCTTAAATGCTAATATGAACCCCGAATCCTTTTCCAATTTTCATTAAATTTTTGTTTTAATCTCTTGAAAATAATAATTTTTTTAATTTGACTTTAAAAATTAAGTGGCGGCTCTTACAACTCGTTATTTTTGTTGTTTTTAAACATAAAACAATAGATATATACTATTAATTATTCTTATCCATCCTTAGTATTAGCACACAATCTCTAAAATTTGTTATAACAATTTGTATTAATGATTGAATACAATGTTGATTTTTTTTATCACTATTGATTGTATTATTTTTGTATAAGAAATTGATAATTTGATATTAACATACCATCTTTAAATCTTTTCATAGGTTCTCATATTTTTTAATCAAATGATTTTTCTGTAATTTTTCCATCATCTTTAAATTAAATGGATTCTCTCTTTGTTGTTAAGGTTTTATGAATTATGTTATGGGCATCCTCCCTCCACTTCATTTTGTGCACATAAAGCCCAATAATTCCTATTGAGTCAGTTGTTTTAGAGCAAAAGGCAAGGAAAGTAAATATGTTGGGTCCAAAGGATCAATATTATCATGTAACAATAATAAAATTCGTAAACGACTAATTACTTTCAAAATTGAGCCCCCCCCCCCACCCCCCTCTCCATACCCACAAGAAAAAAACACTTTCCATAGTAATGAATGACCGAAACACTAAACAAAGCGAATATAAACTGGTCTTGAGCCTAAGATTCAGTTCTAGTCACTATTATTGTGGCAATATCCATATTATTTTATAATGTTGTGTGGTACTTGTTTGAATTCTTATCACTAATTTTTTAATTTTAGTCAAGATGAATTCCCTTGGAAAAGTTTTATTCTTTCTATAAATCTTTGCTTTTGATAAATTTTCTTGTTAAATATATAAAAATATTTCCAATATTTTCATACGGTTAATCTACCTTTTTTTGAGAATAAATAATGAAACATGGTTAAATTTCACTATCTTTGCGTGGATAACAAAGTTTTGTTAAATTTAAATCTGTACGGAATTTAGATTATATTAAATTCAAGATACATTAGTTCAAATAAATATTATGATTTAGTATGATTTGACTAATTAATTAAGTTAAATAAGTAAAAATTTAATAAAAGTTAAATTTCATTAGGCTAACCCGTCAAAATAGATGATAATTTTCAAGCCTATGTTGCCAAAGTCCAAGATGTCATCTCATTCTTCAAGCCCAATTTAATGCCACATGTCAAATGACGTAGCTTACCAAGTAAAAAGGAGCCAATACGATTATGTGACGTATCAAGTGACATAACATGTCTAGCCAAATCAAAGAAAAATAAAAATGTGTCACAGGAGTATAAGTGACATATTTTGACTAATCAAATATCATCATGTCACTTAAATTAGATTGATCAGAGGAAGTCTATGCTAGCCAGTAGCCACAACTCTTCCATTCTATAACATAAATAGGGGCCCACATCATTAAGAAAAATGACAAAATTTTAACAAGTAGCAAGAGAGAGAGATCTCGTGGATCAAATACTACAGTATTTTCTAAAAATCTACAATTTCAAATATTTGGACACTTAAGTTCAAGAAACAACTAAAGATCAAGATCGTCGGATTCAAGAATAAGCTCAAATGACCTTGAAGTAAAGATCAAATTTATCAAGATTCAAGATCAAGCTCGAAGGCTCGTAAATTCAAATACAAGTCATGAACATGTTCATTAAAATTCAGTATTAAGCTTAAAATTGTCACGACTCGAAATATCAAATCATAATGACACCTAATAACAATCCACCAATAGATAAGCCAAATTCATAATCCAAAACCAGAAAAAGCAAGCTATCACGCAAAAGAGGAGAATGCGGAGAAGAAAGAAAAATATAAAAAGAAAGAGAAACAAAATATACATATAATACCCCACGATCAGATATAGTTGAGTCATTAATTACAAAAGGTATTCATGGTAAATTACCTTTTATTTATATATATAATAAGCCAACAAGGGTTGGACTATCACAACATCATATAATTGTACAAAATGGTATTCAAATTATACTATAAAATTGGAATATAGTGTTTGCCCCGGTCCTAGAAACACATGCCTGCACTCTTTCTAAACACGTGTATTTTCTCATAAAAATATGTGTACTGTATTTTATCATCCAAGGCAAAACCCTTTCTCTCTGTTTCACTAGCAAGTAGCAATTTTAAAAGGATTAATTTTACAATTCTCTTAAAATTAATTTCTCTCGACTGCATCGTTGTCTTTTCTTCATTTTCTTTTTTGGTGTTAGAAATTTTCTCCAACAGATATGTGCTAACAAAGAAAATGATGAAATTCAATTTTTAAAATTTGTTGATTATAAATTAAGAGGAACCATTTTAACAAATAATGAATTCAATTTATGGCTGCTCAATGTGCACAATCTTTAGCTAACTGACTTATTTCTTAGAGATTCATTGAGTTTTTTGGCATAAAATCTTACATATTCTAAAAATTGTAGTTTTATAAGACTCTGTTTTGAGTTTTCAATAGGAAAGTAGCTTAACCCAATTTCATTTGTTGATTTCAAGATGTAATATCCTGAGTTACATTACTTGTTTTCTTTTAATGAAAAAAGTCTAAAATACTTTCGAAGTTTTAAAAATGGTATAAAATTATATTTTATTCACATATTGGCTTCAAAACTGTCTTTCTCATCTATCTATTGGCTTCAAAATATCTTTGTCATCCACCTTTGGGTTCAAAATTGACCACTTATTAACGAATTTAAATTTAAGACTATTTAAATATTTTTTTTAAATACTTTGCGCTCAACTATTGGATATACTTTTATTTATTAGTATCATTTATAAACCAACTCACTACCCACCCATTACTAATTAAACCTCGTCCAAATAGTAAACGAATTCTAATATCAAATCTTCATAAGGAATACTAAAACACAATAAAATTACATATTCTTGAAAATAACATCCAAAATTATTTGAGTAAATTGAAGCCTCAGTTAAATTTAGGCTGAGCCGCTTATTTAGGAGGACACTTTCAATAAGATTCTCTTTCAAACTTAAATTAAAAATTTCGGATTAAAGGTAAAGAAGTAGCACATCCCGAATTAATTCATGCACTTTTTTCATATAATTTTATAAATACTTATTATTTGTTTTGAATATTAAAAATTTAATATAGTATTTTTAAAAGAGTTTTCTATTAAGTAACATCACATAATTGAGACGAATGTATAATTAAGATGAACATAGTTTGACTTTTAAGTTTATCGGTGATTTTTATTCAGACACTTGAATTATAATATGTTTTGTTTCAGAGCTTGAATGTATTGATAATGTACTTCTATATAAATTCTCGCCTCAAATTTTTAGAAACACTCATTGGGAGTGGCTTTCCTAATGTTGCATAGTAATGGGACGAATTTATTAATTGAATAGGGTTTAATTAGTAATGGTTGAGTAGTGGATTAGTTTATAAATTATATTAATAAGTTAAATTATAACAAATAGTTGAGCTTCACGTAATAAACAAAATATTTGAATAGTTCAAATTTAAAACTGTTAAATAAGTGGTCAATTTTGAACCCAAAGGTAGATGACAATAGTGTTCTGGAGCTAATGGTTGACAAGAAGGGTATTTTAAAGTCAATAGGATGGGTGGAGGTAGGGGTGATAATTTCACCTCATATAAGTGAAATGAAATTATTTTGGCTATATTAAATTAAATTGATCACTCATACTTTCTTTCCTTTTCTTAAATGGGTTAATGTGGTCTTCAACCTATTTAAACTCATATAAATATGGACAAAATGGGTTGACATGAAAATTCATATTCAGCAATATAAGTGAAAAGAAANGGTGCTAAAATTTTCTTCTTTTTTTTTTTTATAGAAAACAACGATTTTTTTTTGGAATACAAATAAATTTTAGGGGTAGGTTGGTGAAATGTGGGTGTGGGGCACCCCGGGTGTGTGGGTGTGTGGGGGGAGGGGTAAATATTTTTTGAAAAAAAAACAATTTATCTAAATGGGTTAGAACCATCTTGTTCAAACCATATTTGACAAATCCATGTTAGTACATATTATATTTAGTTGGATTATAATCCAAACCATATTCAAGCCATTCAAATCCGATCCAATCCAATCATTTGTCACCCCTAGATCGAGGGTACTTTTGTACCAATTCTAATACTTCAAGGATATTTTATATCCTTTTCCGTTCTTTTTGTTCTTACTACTGCTAAATTAACACTACAGAGACATGCAAAAATTAGTAAGAGAACATGATAAATATGTGATATTAATTAACGAAATTGATTCAATTAGGGCACTAAATTAAGAGAAAAATTGAATAATTCATGGATTCTTTGTATTTTATGTTTCTTATAGTAGACTTCTATCCACCTTTTAAGTGGAGGATTAGAGGTCTGCTTTCCTCGGACATCACTTATTCGATAAAAGTTTCTTGTAACTTAGAAGGAATATACTAGTCAATTAATTAAAAGTATATATGTAACATGTTCTTTATAAAGATTAAGATGAAAAGGCTAAAAGATAAATTTAAGTCTGACAGCAAGCTATTATATACATAATCTTCAACCAACAAATGCTAAAGTGCAGGCCACTACCTGCACATGATCTACAACAACTAATGCTAGATAATAGAAATTATAACTACTCCTAAATGTGCTCCACATAGTAGGAGACTTATTCAAACTAGTAATAAGAGGTAAATAAAACATATACTAGAAGTTACTGCATTTAACAGCTTACACATATAGTTAATACACCCCCTCAAGATAGGCAAGGTGCAACAATGCCTAACTTGGAACAATTCCCAGTAAATGCTGATTTAGGGAGAAGATTGGTGAATATATCAGCAAGTTGATCACAAGCATGAGTATGAGTAACATGGACTCGATGATCTTAAACCTGGTCAGGAACACATGCAAAATCAACAACAACATGTTTCATACGGGTATATATGAAATACTAGGTTGCGAGATAAATAAGTCACTCCAACACTGTCACAGTAGATTTTTGACCTCTTCAAAATGGTGACATGTAACTCATGAAGTAAGTTTTGCACCCAAGTTAGCTCTGCAAGTGCATAGGCGACATATTTGTTCATTACCTCAGTAGATGAGCGAGCTACTACACATTGTTTATTTTATGATCAACTGACTGGATTTGGTCCAAACAAAAGAATGTAACTTGATGTAGAGATTCTGTCATTTGGATCTCCAGCCTAGTCCGCATCAGCATACATATACAAATTCGAGTCAGAGCTGCGAATAATCTGAAGTCCTGAACTTGCAGTTTCTTTGAGATACTGTAACACTCTTTTAATCGCTTTCCAATTTTTATCAGTCGGGATATGCATAAATTGAGAAAATTTATTGACTGCATAAGAGATGTCAGGCTGTGTAAGGGACAAATAATGCAATTTTCCAAGGGTACGCGGTAGCAAGTGACATCAGTATGTGGCAAACCGTTAGCCACTCGAAGTGATACAGTGGAACACATGGGGGTAGAAGCACCTCTGCGATTTTCCATATCCAATTCGAATAGAATATCCAAAATATATTTTGATAGAGAAAGAATGATACCATTCGATATGTGCTTAAAGTCAACACTTCTTCGTCCGATTTTCCTTGAAGGAAAGCATTATTGACATCAAGTTTATGGATTGGTCAACTGTGTTCCACAACTATAAATAGAACCAACCTTACCGTCGTTGCTTTGACAATGGGACTGAATGTCTCATGAAAATACAAACCAGGGCACTACGTGAACCCTTTTGCAAGTAGACGAGCTTTGTAAGGGTCTATAGGGTTATGCAAAATAAAAGGAGTAGGAAGTTGAAATGGAGCAGGAAGTTGTGTATTACCTGATGTCTTTGCAACTAATGGTACTTGTCCATGGCTATTGGAGTGAGCATGGCTTGGGGAAGAGGTTGTTTGGTGAGAGTTGGACTCTGCAGGGATTGGAATAGGTGGTGGGATAAAAAAAAGAGGAGTTAGAATTGCTGTTAGAGTCTCCTCTTTGGATTCAACAACTTCCCAAATTAATTGGGAAGTATATTTTGGCAAGTGAATATACATTTCTTTTAAAAGGAAATTCTAAAATAATTGTATATCACGACTTAAAAAAGGTTTTTTCTGAACTGGGTTAAAGCGGATATGAGCATGGTGAGTCAGGGTGATACCTACATATACACACGGGTGGACCGTGACTAAAGTTTATTTTTAATATAAGGATTAAGCCATGGGTAACAAAGACAATAAAAAACTCTTAGGGTGGTATAATCAGAAAATCGACCAAATAATTTTTGTTAGGGCGACTCGTTATTCAGGATGGGAGTGGGAAGTCTGTTAATAAGGTAGACGACATAATGACAGGTAGAAGTGACAAACGAGCGAGTCGAGTCGAATGAGTCGATCGAAAATTGAGTTAACTAAAAATGAGTAAGTTACCCGACTCGACTCATATTTTAAATGGGTAAAAATGAGTTACCCAATGGATAATATGGGTGACTATATTACACATATTATATTAGAGATCTTATTAAAAGCTTTAAAAAAATAACTTTTTATCACTTCACTCCACTCCTACCAGCCCCTCCCNCCCCCCCCCACATAAAAATGTTAAATAAAAAAATCAAACAAACCCTTACCAACCCCCTCCCCCCCTCCTACCCCATCCCAAAAATAATTAACAATTTTTTTAAGTGGAAATTTGGGAGCATGATGCACCTGTTGACAACAGTTGGTATTGGAGAAAAATAAATTCAATGAAGAATAAAATGCAACATTGGTATACACATAGCCAGTTCAACCTAACTAGAAATAAAAAGTATTCAATCACAAGTGCTTGCAATAAGTTCAATGGTGACAATGGAAAGATGGAGATTGCAGAGGTAGTGTGGAACCCAGTATCAATGCCAAGGCAGAGGTTTATCATGTGGTTAGCTGTACAAAGTAAATCGCTAACAAAGAAGAGGCTGCTAAGGCTAAATGCTATTTGAAGTTTTGATGATTTGAAAAAATCACAGGGACCTTGTGAAGGTACCTGGTTTTCAGCTCAGACTGGTTTTTTGACTGTTAGCTGGAGAAAGTACAAATGGTAGGTGCACAGGTTCCAACAGCGTAAGAAGCGTCAGAATCCTTAACCAATGGCATGGTTTTAAGGATTTGGACCTTTCTATATAAAATACAACATCTCCATACCTTGGAGTGAGTTTTTGCAACTTGAAAAGACACATTCAAGGACTCTTGCAAAGACGAAGCAAAAAATCAAGAAGAAGAAAGTTTTTCAAAGACCTTAAGCAGAAGTGAACAAGTGTGTAGTGTTTAGAAATACTTTTCTGTGATCATACAATTGTGAACTGATCCTAATAAAGGATTCAGTGTGGTTTGATATGAAAATTCTAAGTTAGTTAGTCAAACTAATTTAGTGGGCAACCTGTGTGTTGCTTAGAAATTCTAAATCATTAGTAGGTTGATGGTTTAGTGGGCAGCCTCTAAGATTGCTTAGAAAATCCTAAGTTGTCTAGGGAATATGTTGACACCCAATTATGGCCTAACATTTTAAAAATTCGTGATTTTGAAACTTTATTTATTTAATAGCAAATTTTGGTCCGATGATTTTAAAATTCATACATTTTGAGTCAAATACAAAAAAAAAAAAATCTGACTTTCCCACATTGTCTCTGAAACAATTTTCAATTTTGCAATAGTCCCACATCGGTATTTCATCCTATTTGAGGATTTTTGGGTTTCTATATAAGCCCACTTCATTCACTATTTTTAGAAGAGGATTTTGGAGGGGAAAATTAAAGAGTACCCATAATATTTTGAGAATTCTCATAGTTCAAAATTTTAAAGTGTTTTTTTTGTGGTTTTTCGAGTTGAGGAGGTGGAGTCGTCTCCTTCAAACTCGTAGTTCCGGTTCGCTGCCCAGAACCAGGTAAATTTTTTTCTTAGCCTTGTTTTATTTAATTCCCAGCTCTTATATGTTTTCTCGTTTATTATATGTAGCTTTTTTTGTTTTTTAGTATAATGTAGTTCTAAAAGTCAATTAATATTTGTGTTTATTGTAGTTTTGATATTAGCATTATTTTACGATTTGATGTTTATTTATTTATTAGTACTATTATTTTAAAATTGTTAGTCAACTATTTGCTATTTTAACTTTTCAGGGTTTTGTTATTATTCTATTTTAATGTTAATTTTAATTTTTATATTACGTTATTGTTGTTTCAATTTCTAATTATGTTATTTTAGTTTGGTTGTTGTTTTCCATATTCTCTTGGGATAAGTTTGTTATGTTTTATTGATGTTCAGGTTATATTAAATATATTTGTTAAACGGGCCGATGAAAAATCTATCCGTCGGGTTTAGAGGCCTTCCCATTTTAAAAAGACGGAATTTTAATTCAAGTTTATATATTTTACATGTTGAAAATGGCCAATGAGAAAACTCTCCATCGGTTTTGGAGGCCTCCCCATTTTAAAAAGACGGAATTTTAATTCAAGTTTATATATTTTACATGTTGAAAATGGCCAACGAGAAAACTCTCCATCGGTTTTGGAGGCCTCCCCATTTTAAAAAGACGGAATTTTAATTCAAGTTTATATATTTTACATGTTGAAAATGGCCAACGAGAAAACTCTCCATCGGTTTTGGAGGCCTCCCCATTTTAAAAGACGGAAATCTAATTCAAGTTTATACATAATTTCAGTTGTTGGAATTGGCCGATGATGAAATTACCGTCGATTTCCAAGGCCTCCCATGTCAATAAGACGGATTTTTATTCTTAAGTTATTATTTGAGTTATTCATTTTTATTTATATTTATTTGGCACTAACTCTTTTACTAAGTGTCTTTACAGGTACACGGAGGTGCTTCTCCTTGAAATTATTCGAAAAGTTCGAATTATATTTTTATTTCGTTATTTTGTAAATATTGACGTTAGGCAAACCTTAGGCCGATGATTATTATTTTATTGTGTATATTGCATTTTTATTATTTGTATATTATTATATTTTTCCTCAATTTGAAAAAAAAAATGAATTCAGTCGGAAACCACATTTGTGGATTCCGAAGGGTGCCTAACCCCTTCCCTTCGGAATAACTTGAACCCCTTACCTAGAATCAATTTGGTTTCGTAGATTAATAATTGGTTTCCTAGTTTTCCTAAAATTAGGTGGCGACTCTTTTTTTTTTTTAAGAAAAACTCGTTTATTTTTAAAACTTTGTTAAAATTGAATCAATTAATTATTTTCGAGTTGCTGCGACGTTTTGCCCTATTTTGACAGAGTAGGGATGTAAACAGAATAGCGACTCCACTGGGGAATTTAGAGGTTTTAACCAATATGAGTTTAATTTTTTTTTTCAAATTGAGGAAATTTTTGTTTTATTGTTATGTTATAGCTTGTATTTTTATATTTCGCTGATTATTTGTATATTGTATTTATTCATTATTCATTTTATTTTGTGTATATTATCATTGCATTTCATGGCATAATTCCCGTCAAATGACAAATAGTTTGCATTAGGACAAAGGAAGTTACGTGGCTTACCACGACTTTCTTCAGAAAATCACACAAGTCTAATCCTTGGAAGTAATACACGAATAGTTGACTTGCGGTCATCCAACGTCGTTAATTAGCTTCACCCCGTTGTCTGTCCGACTCGGGTAACCGTCACTTCTATACCAATTCTAGTCATCCTAGGATGGAGCAAAACCAAATCCGAATTTAAGCATCAGCCTAAGATGACCAACACCCAAGGCGTGTTGAGCCCATTAGAAGACCACCTTGAGTCCAAAACGGTCCACGGCCTAAATGGACGTTCATACTTATGTGTTTAAATTTGAAGGATGTATACGTTGTTTGAGAAAATCATTGTCTCATAGTGTAAGGATTAGATTATAGTTTGCTTAGGTTAAAGAAAGAGCTTCACCAGCTATTAGCCTATTCGAAGATATTGCCACCCGAAGATGACAACAAATCAAGAAAGCAGAAGGATCTTTCATGGAGGCATAGTTAAGGGTTGTACCCCTGCGTGGGACTGATTATTTTGTATACATTTCCCCTATTATGTATTTCCATTAGGTTTTATTCATAAAATTTGTATAAATTTGAGTTTTGGGGCAATGAAATATTTCAAATGACGTATACTTCCTTCAAATCGATAGGCCTACCCTAGGCATAAAAGGGTCACATATTTGTATAGGACGCGCAATATTTGTTTGTATGCTATGTGATATATTTCATTCTGTCTTTAATTAAAACAGTATTTATGGTCACATATTTGTATAGCACGCGCAATATTTGTTTGTATGCTATGTGATATATTTTAGTATGTCTTTAATTAAAACAGTATTTATGTGTTTTATTCATTATTTTTGTGATATTTTGCATTATCTATTATGTACAGGAACTAACACTTTTACATTTTTGAGTTGTTCTTCTTCAAAGCGAAATGTTGATTTATGTCCTAATTCAGAAATCATTATTTGTCAAAAGTTGCAAGAGACAAGAGGATTAGCGAAATTAGAGTCCTTGCATTTCTCAATTATATCAAGTCAAAACGATAAATCAGGGGAGTATTTGACTATGAAGTGACACCCACTTATTTTTATTATTATTTTGCATGATGGTCTTGCTCTCAAATATTTCTCATATTTTTGTAGGGATACCGTCCCCGACATCAATTGGGGATGGTCAAAACGATGTCTGGACCTCGTGAAAATTGGGAGGAGACAAAAGTCCAAGAAAAGATCCAAAAAGAGTACAACAAATAATTACTGTAGAAATTCGTAGGGTATATTCAACACATAGTATAAATATTGACGATTAAGAGGCTATAAAACATATTGGTGAAAAGAAAAAAAAACCTTCATGACTACAAATTTTAGTGGCGTTAGACCTAGGAATTTCTTTGAGTTGTCTAAGTCTTTAAATTATTGTATGCCACATCTGGTCGAACTACGCGTACCTGATTCTCATTTCGGTGAGATACGTAGGCAACCCATCTTGGGTTCGGTATTATCTTTTCCAAAAAAAAATAGTTTGTGCATATTTTCCAAGTTACATCTGGTCGAACTACGCGTACCTGATTCTCATTTTTAATGAGATACGTAGGCAACCCTTCTTGGGTTCGGTATTATCTTTTCCAAAAAAAAAAAATAGTTTGTGCATATTTTCCAAGTCACATCTGGTCGAACTACGCGTACCTGATTCTCATTTTTAATGAGATACGTAGGCAACCCTTCTTGGGTTCGGTATTATCTTTTCCAAAAAAAAATAGTTTGTGCATATTTTCCAAGTTACATCTGGTCGAACTACGCGTACCTGATTCTCATTTTTAATGAGATACGTAGGCACCCCTTCTTGGGTTCGGTATTATCTTTTCCAAAAAAAAATAGTTTGTGCATATTTTCCAAGTTACATCTGGTCGAACTACGCGTACCTGATTCTCATTTTTAATGAGATACGTAGGCACCCCTTCTTGGGTTCGGTATTATCTTTTCCAAAAAAAAATAGTTTGTGCATATTTTCCAAGTTACATCTGGTCGAACTACGCGTACCTGATTCTCATTTTTAATGAGATACGTAGGCACCCCTTCTTGGGTTCGGTATTATCTTTTCCAAAAAAAAATAGTTTGTGCATATTTTCCAAGTTACATCTGGTCGAACTACGCGTACCTGATTCTCATTTTTAATGAGATACGTAGGCACCCCTTCTTGGGTTCGGTATTATCTTTTCCAAAAAAAAATAGTTTGTGCATATTTTCCAAGTTACATCTGGTCGAACTACGCGTACCTGATTCTCATTTTTAATGAGATACGTAGGCACCCCTTCTTGGGTTCGGTATTATCTTTTCCAAAAAAAAATAGTTTGTGCATATTTTCCAAGTTACATCTGGTCGAACTACGCGTACCTGATTCTCATTTTTAATGAGATACGTAGGCACCCCTTCTTGGGTTCGGTATTATCTTTTCCAAAAAAAAATAGTTTGTGCATATTTTCCAAGTTACATCTGGTCGAACTACGCGTACCTGATTCTCATTTTTAATGAGATACGTAGGCACCCCTTCTTGGGTTCGGTATTATCTTTTCCAAAAAAAAATAGTTTGTGCATATTTTCCAAGTTACATCTGGTCGAACTACGCGTACCTGATTCTCATTTTTAATGAGATACGTAGGCACCCCTTCTTGGGTTCGGTATTATCTTTTCCAAAAAAAAATAGTTTGTGCATATTTTCCAAGTTACATCTGGTCGAACTACGCGTACCTGATTCTCATTTTTAATGAGATACGTAGGCACCCCTTCTTGGGTTCGGTATTATCTTTTCCAAAAAAAAATAGTTTGTGCATATTTTCCAAGTTACATCTGGTCGAACTACGCGTACCTGATTCTCATTTTTAATGAGATACGTAGGCACCCCTTCTTGGGTTCGGTATTATCTTTTCCAAAAAAAAATAGTTTGTGCATATTTTCCAAGTTACATCTGGTCGAACTACGCGTACCTGATTCTCATTTTTAATGAGATACGTAGGCACCCCTTCTTGGGTTCGGTATTATCTTTTCCAAAAAAAAATAGTTTGTGCATATTTTCCAAGTTACATCTGGTCGAACTACGCGTACCTGATTCTCATTTTTAATGAGATACGTAGGCACCCCTTCTTGGGTTCGGTATTATCTTTTCCAAAAAAAAATAGTTTGTGCATATTTTCCAAGTTACATCTGGTCGAACTACGCGTACCTGATTCTCATTTTTAATGAGATACGTAGGCACCCCTTCTTGGGTTCGGTATTATCTTTTCCAAAAAAAAATAGTTTGTGCATATTTTCCAAGTTACATCTGGTCGAACTACGCGTACCTGATTCTCATTTTTAATGAGATACGTAGGCACCCCTTCTTGGGTTCGGTATTATCTTTTCCAAAAAAAAATAGTTTGTGCATATTTTCCAAGTTACATCTGGTCGAACTACGCGTACCTGATTCTCATTTTTAATGAGATACGTAGGCACCCCTTCTTGGGTTCGGTATTATCTTTTCCAAAAAAAAATAGTTTGTGCATATTTTCCAAGTTACATCTGGTCGAACTACGCGTACCTGATTCTCATTTTTAATGAGATACGTAGGCACCCCTTCTTGGGTTCGGTATTATCTTTTCCAAAAAAAAAAAATTATTTGTACATACTGTAAGAGCCATGTCTTCAACTCGGTCGGAACCTATGCAGTTAAGAGCGTGTAAATATATTCGATATGATGGAAAAGACTGACTTTGCGGTGAACTACAGATTCTCGTGGTACCTCTTATCTGTACTTTTGTGATGCTTGAAAATTCTCTTGCATTCAATCAAGATAAGAATAAAATTAACCTTATATTTCATGTGCATTGTGTGATGAGATTTTGATCAAAGTTCAATTGTGTTACACTATTGATCTAGAACTTGACCTGAATGTTTTTCGAGGTGAAATCATGAGTAATGTTTGGTTTGAGAAAGGATTGTAGGCCTTTTTTGACCCGATTGTGCCTTTCAAAGCCTACCAAATTACATTAATCCCCAGTTTTCCCATTTTGAGCCTGAAACCTTTATTTGGACAACCACATCTTAACCACTACCCTTTTTGAGTGCTTACAAGCACTAACCTCTCTTGGCCCAACCTTCTTGAGTGCACCAGGAATGTGCAAATTATAAGAGGAAATCGATGTTTGAAATTTTCAAAAGCAAAGATATTGAGTCTCCCAAAATCAAGGAAGCAAAGACTTCTAGAGAAAAGAGAGAAAGGAAGAAAGAAAGTGGAAAGAATAAAGAAAGGTAAAAAATACCCTTGCAGGGTCAGTGAAAGGTGGGAAGGAAAATACTCCAACAAAAAAGAGAAATATTATTATAATAAAGAAGTGAATAAAAGAAAAGCTTCAAGGAATAAGGACTCAAAAGAAAAAAAAAAGAGAGAAGAAGAGAAAAAAATCAAAAAATGAGAACTCAAAAAAAAAAGAAGGGGAAAAAGCGTTAAAAATGAGAATTCAAAAGAATTTGAGATGGCGGAGAACAATGAATAGGATCTAACGCCAAAGGCGTACCAATCATTAAGAGCACAAATTTTGTGTGATGCTCAAGGAGGAATTCAGTAACTTTTATCTCAAATAAATATCCTACCCATCCCTAAGCCTACGTTACAAGCCAATGACAAGCCCTACATGATCTCATTCCAAATGTTCTCACATTAGTGGAGATTTACATAAGGGTCAAGCATATGGTATCACAGTTGTGTACATTGAACATTCTTGTGAGTGTGAGTGCACTTTGAAAAATGTCCTATAATCAAATATTTCAAATGTGTGTGAAATAGGACTAACCTTTGTCGTGAGGGCACTTGAAACATGAGGATTGATACAATTCAAAATCTTTGTTTGAAACAAGATGAACGGATCTTGTTAATCCTTAAGTATATTTGAGGTACCACTTGAAGCTGTAGGAATTACCTTAATTCAATCTTAAAAAAAAAAGATTTACCTGCAATCTTAACTGTTGGTACCAATCGTGGTGAAGATTTGACTATCTCATCGCATATTTATTTTTGAAAAAAAAAAGAAAAAAAAAAGATTTCAGAAAAAATTGTCTTTTGAGTTCTTCATTATAAAAGGTGTGGTTAAGTTAATCTTATATATGTGAGACGCCTATTTTATTTCATTGGATTGTCCATCCCCAAAATGTGATATGTCTTGTTTTAGGCTTTGAATATAGCAAAGGATACCATTTGCATATTCCATCATGTTCATATTGTGCATTTTCTAATGATAATCTTTCAGATTCTTTGCAGCACTCATCATCCACAAGATTGGAATTACATTTGACCTGATTCCTGCCTCAATAGGATATGTAGGCGCCACGATGGCTCGGTCATATACCAGTGTGATTATTACTTATCATTACAATAAAAACTGGGACAGAATTTTTGAAGATATTTCAAAAATTCACAATAGAGATAGTCAACAAGTCAAGATTGAAGATCATTTTGAGATGTGCCAAAATTCTAACTGGGACAGAATTTTGAGGAAGACCTCAAAATTCTGATAAGTACTGCCAGAAGTTTGATAGCAACTACAAAGAGCATGCATCAAAAGTTAATTCATGCATCCTTAGTTAATATTCATGCATTGAGAGTCAATTCATGCATCCCTAGTTGATATTCATGCATTGAGAGTCAATTCATGCATCACGAGTTAATATTCATGCATTGCGAGTTAATATTCATGCATCGAGAGTCAATTCATACATCGCGAGTTAATTCATACATCACTAGTTAATTCATGCATAGAGAGAAAATTCATTGTCACGACCCAAAACGAGCCGCGAGTGGCACCCACACTTACCTCCTTAGGTGGGCGAACGAACACATCTACACCCAACATATACCAATAGTTCAACTATAAATAATATAAATAATGCGGAAGCTACAAAAGATACTAAGCAACCAATTTAAAAAAGTTCTAAAATTTAATACTTATTATTCCCAAAATCTGGAAGTCATCACCACAAGAACATCTATCCTCAAATTACTAAATCTAAGAGTATCTAAGAAGCTAATATAAATGAACGGCTAGTCCATGCCAGAACTTCAAGGCATCAAGACGTGAATGAGAGAGAATCCAGTCCGAGCTAGGTACAATAGCTCACCCTGAAATCTGACGTGATGAAGACTGGCTAGAGTTGAGGACGAGTTGAAGACGATGGCACGTTTGCTGCACTCCACAAATAACA
>NC_028648.1:46917853-46919090 GCF_001406875.1 Solanum pennellii | reverse complement strand
GTCATTAGCCAGAGTCTGAACCTCTCTAGCCAATGGGCGTCTAGAAACCTGCAAGTGAGCTAGGCTTCCCATGCTCCTTGCCTTTCTACTTAAGGCATCTGCCACAACATTAGCTTTTCCCGGGTGATACAAGATGGTGATATCATAATCCTTCAGTAGTTCCATCCATCTCCTCTGTCTTAAATTCAAATCTTTCTGAGTAAAGACATACTGTAAACTACGATGATCCGTATGGACTTCACACTTAACCCCATATAGATAGTGTCTCCATTGCTTTAATGCAAACACTAGCGCAGCCAACTCCAAATCGTGGGTCGGATAATTACGTTCATGCACCTTTAATTGCCTCGAAGCATAAGAAATTACATTCTTCTCTTGCATTAGCACTGCACCCAAACCATAATAGGATGCATCACAATAAACAATAAAATTCTTGCCTTCCACTGGCAAGGTAAGAATTAGTGCAGTAGTCAACAAGGTCTTGAGATTCTGGAAGCTTTCTTCACATTCATCCGACCATATAAATGGAACATTCTGCTTAGTCAAGTTTGTCAATTGGGAAGCAACCGAAGAAAATCCCTTGACAAATCGACGGTAGTAGCTAGCTAAACCAACAAAGCTCCTTACTTCTGTAACATTAGTAGGTCTTACCCAACTCTTCACCGCTTCGATCTTGGAAGGATCCACCATCACTCCATCCTTAGAAACTACGTGCCCCAAGAAGGACACTGAATCTAGCCAAAACTCACACTTGGAGAATTTGGCATAAAGCCTTTTCTCCTCAACATTTCCAACACAATCCTCAAGTGCCCCTCATGTTCTTTCCTGCTCTTTGAGTATACCAGTATATCATCAATAAACACAATGACAAAGAGATCCAAATATGGCTTAAAAATCCCGTTCATCAGACTCATGAAAGCAGCGGGGGCATTCGTAAGTCCAAAAGACATTACTAAGAATTCATAATGCCCATACCTGGTTCGAAAAGCAGTCTTTGGCACATCTGCTGCACGTATTTTCAATTGATGATAACCAGACCTCAAATCGATTTTTGAGAAGGTACAAGCACCTTGTAACTGATCGAACAAATCATCAATGCGAGGAAGAGGATACTCATTCTTAACAGTTACTTTATTTAGTTGCATGTAGTCTATGCACATCCGAAAACCCCATCTTACTTCTTTTCAAATAAAACCGGAGCACCCCAAGGGGAAGCGCTTGGTCTAATGAAGCCTTT
>NC_028648.1:46916910-46917509 GCF_001406875.1 Solanum pennellii | reverse complement strand
ATTGCAAAATTTGGAGAAAGCCAAGTCATACCCAGAATTACATCGAAATCAACCATTTATAAGATCACCAAGTCTACATGAGTATTGCTCCCCACAGAAGTCACTAGACAAGACCTATATACCTTTTCAACTATCACAGACTCACCCACCGGAGTAGAAACACGAATAGGCATGTCAAGCAATTCACAATGTAAATTAAGACCGGTAGCAAATGAGGAAGATACATACGAAAATGTGGAGCCAGGATCAAATAATACAGAAGCCATGCAATCACAAACCAAAAGATTACCTATGATGACAGCATCGGATGTCTCCGCTTCAGACCTCCCAGGGAAAGCATAACAATGGGCCCTATCACCTGTCTGCCCGTTGCCCCTACCATGTTGTGCGGTAGTAGTTCCCATTTGTCCGTCACCCCGGCCGTTTTGGTGACCACCATTACCTTGACCACCACGTCCTCCAGAATGGCGGCCTCTCCTATGACCACCTCTACCTCTGACTATTGGGGGTCTGTAACTTTGTTTTGGACTAAACCTCCTAATATGTCCGATCTCTCCACATCCATAACACTCTCTGGATTCAAGCATAGGTCTCTGTGA
>NC_028648.1:46894624-46912748 GCF_001406875.1 Solanum pennellii | reverse complement strand
AACAGAAATCCGACCCAGTCAGGGTTACGCAGTCTGTGACGGTCCGTCACGACTGTGACGGTCCGTTACGACTGTGACGGTCCGTACTGCATGTCCGTCACAAAGTTCAGATAGTTAATTCTGTGGAAAGATTTGTGACGGTCCGTCGCGCCAACGACGGTCCGTCCTGCCATTCCGTCGTGAAGTTCAGAGAGTCGATCTCAGTACCCAAAATTTCAGAATCTAAGTGTTTTGGAACGAGAACCCCTCGACGGTCCGTCGTGCCCATGACGGTCCGTCGTGGGATCCGTCGACCCAGACAGTTATTACCAGAAATAAACTCTACTGCTCAAAAACGACTAAACAGGTCGTTACATTCATGCATCGCGAGAAGTTTTTATACCTCGCAGAAATGTATGCATAGCAAGAAGATTTCATACCTTGCGAAATTCATGCATCACTAGTTAATTCATGCATCGAGAGTTAATATTCATGCATCGCGGGAAGATTTCATACCTCGCAGAATTGTATGCATTGCAAGAAGATTTCATTCCTTGCGGAATTCATGCATCACTAGTTAATTCATGCATCGAGAGTTAATTCATGCATAGCGAGAAGATCTCATACCTCGAAGAAAATTCATGCATCGCGAGAAGATCTCATACCTCGCAGTTAATTCATGCATCTAGAGTTAATATTCATGCATCGCAAGTTAATTCATGCATTGTGAGTTAATATTCATGCATCGCGAATTAATATTCATGCACCGAGAGTTAATTCATGCATCGCGAGAAGATCTCATACCTCGCAGAAAATTTTATGCATCGCGAGAAGATTTCATGCCTCGTAAAAAATTCATGCATTGCGAGAAGGTTTCATACCTCGCAGAAAATTCATGCATCGCGAGAAGATTTCATACCTTGCGGAATTCATGCATCACTAGTTAATTCATGCATCTAGAGTTAATATTCATGCATCGCAAGTTAATTCATGCATTGCGAGTTAATATTCATGCATCGCGAATTAATATTCATGCATCGAGAGTTAATTCATGCATTGCGAGAAGATCTCATACCTCGCAGAAAATTTTATGCATCGCAAGAAGATTTCGTACCTCGTAAAAAATTCATGCATTGCGAGAAGGTTTCATACCTTGCAGAAAATTCATGCATCGCGAGAAGATTTCATACCTCGCAGAAAATTCATGCATCGCGAGAAGATTCCATACCTCGCAGAAAATTCCATGCATCGCGAGAAGATTCCATACCTCGCAAAAAATTCATGCATCACTAGTTAATTCATGCATCAAGAGTTAATATTCATGCATCGAGAGTTAATTCATGCATCGAGAGTCAATTCATGCATCACTAGTTAATATTCATACATCGAGAGTCAATTCATGCATCGAGAGTCGATTCATGCATCGCGAGTTAATTCATGCATCACTAGTTAATATTCATGCATTGCGAGTTAATATTCATGCATCGCGGATTAATATCCATGCATCGCAAGTTAAATTTTTTATGCATCGCGAGAAGATTCACTTCCTCGCAAAAGTTTACATATCGCAAGAAGATTTCATACCTTGCGGAATACATGCATCGCGAGAAGGTTTCATCCCTCGCAAAATTTTATGCATCGCGAGAAGATTCAATTCCTCGCAAAAGCTTACATATCGCAAGAAGATTTCATACCTTGCGGAATTTATGCATCGCGAGAAGATTTGATCCCTTGAAAAATTTTATGCATTGCGAGAAGATTTCATCCCTCGCAAAATTTTATGCATCGCGAGAAGATTCACTTCCTCGCAAAAGTTTACACATCGCAAGAAGATTTCATACCTTGCGGAATTTATGCATCGCGAGAAGATTTGATCCCTTGAAAAATTTTATGCATTGCGAGAAGATTTCATCCCTCGCAAAATTTTATGCATCGCGAGAAGATTCACTTCCTCGCAAAAGTTTACACATCGCAAGAAGATTTCATACCTTGCGGAATTTATGCATCGCGAGAAGATTTGATCCCTTGAAAAATTTTATGCATTGCGAGAAGATTTCATCCCTCGCAAAATTTTATGCATCGCGAGAAGATTCACTTCCTCGCAAAAGTTTACACATCGCAAGAAGATTTCATACCTTGCGGAATTTATGCATCGCGAGAAGATTTGATCCCTTGAAAAATTTTATGCATTGCGAGAAGATTTCATCCCTCGCAAAATTTTATGCATCGCGAGAAGATTCACTTCCTCGCAAAAGTTTACACATCGCAAGAAGATTTCATACCTTGCGGAATTTATGCATCGCGAGAAGATTTGATCCCTTGAAAAATTTTATGCATTGCGAGAAGATTTCATCCCTCGCAAAATTTTATGCATCGCGAGAAGATTCACTTCCTCGCAAAAGTTTACACATCGCAAGAAGATTTCATACCTTGCGGAATTTATGCATCGCGAGAAGATTTGATCCCTTGAAAAATTTTATGCATTGCGAGAAGATTTCATCCCTCGCAAAATTTTATGCATCGCGAGAAGATTCACTTCCTCGCAAAAGTTTACACATCGCAAGAAGATTTCATACCTTGCGGAATTTATGCATCGCGAGAAGATTTGATCCCTTGAAAAATTTTATGCATTGCGAGAAGATTTCATCCCTCGCAAAATTTTATGCATCGCGAGAAGATTCACTTCCTCGCAAAAGTTTACACATCGCAAGAAGATTTCATACCTTGCGGAATTTATGCATCGCGAGAAGATTTGATCCCTTGAAAAATTTTATGCATTGCGAGAAGATTTCATCCCTCGCAAAATTTTATGCATCGCGAGAAGATTCACTTCCTCGCAAAAGTTTACACATCGCAAGAAGATTTCATACCTTGCGGAATTTATGCATCGCGAGAAGATTTGATCCCTTGAAAAATTTTATGCATTGCGAGAAGATTTCATCCCTCGCAAAATTTTATGCATCGCGAGAAGATTCACTTCCTCGCAAAAGTTTACACATCGCAAGAAGATTTCATACCTTGCGGAATTTATGCATCGCGAGAAGATTTGATCCCTTGAAAAATTTTATGCATTGCGAGAAGATTTCATCCCTCGCAAAATTTTATGCATCGCGAGAAGATTCACTTCCTCGCAAAAGTTTACACATCGCAAGAAGATTTCATACCTTGCGGAATTTATGCATCGCGAGAAGATTTGATCCCTTGAAAAATTTTATGCATTGCGAGAAGATTTCATCCCTCGCAAAATTTTATGCATCGCGAGAAGATTCACTTCCTCGCAAAAGTTTACACATCGCAAGAAGATTTCATACCTTGCGGAATTTATGCATCGCGAGAAGATTTGATCCCTTGAAAAATTTTATGCATTGCGAGAAGATTTCATCCCTCGCAAAATTTTATGCATCGCGAGAAGATTCACTTCCTCGCAAAAGTTTACACATCGCAAGAAGATTTCATACCTTGCGGAATTTATGCATCGCGAGAAGATTTGATCCCTTGAAAAATTTTATGCATTGCGAGAAGATTTCATCCCTCGCAAAATTTTATGCATCGCGAGAAGATTCACTTCCTCGCAACAGTTTACATATCGCAAGAAGATTTCATACCTTGCGGAATTTATGCATCGCGAGAAGATTTGATCCCTTGAAAAATTTTATGCATTGCGAGAAGATTTCATCCCTCGCAAAATTTTATGCATTCGAGAAGATCCCATCCCTCGCAAAATTTGAGCATTGCGGGAAGATATTCATGCCCTGCAAGCAATCATGCACTGCCAGAAAAAGAATCGTGCATCTCAAAGGAAATATTTATTCCTCAACGTCAACTGACGTTAAATGCCGAGGAGAGAAATTGAGTGTCGACACGGTGGAAGACATTGTCTCCCATTTAAATTGCATTTTTAAGCTGACGAGTTTTATCTCAGTCTTTGTCAAGAGCATTCGAAAGGATGAATTACTTAAAAAAAAAAAAAACAGGTGCAAACCACTTCAACAAGGACGCAACACATCATGGAACCTTTTGGAGACAGGTCTGGGATTGACTTCCACCACATGCAACCGCACTTCTCTACAAAAGTCATGTGTTCGGTCAAAATTGGGTTTGTCAATTTTTGTTGTCCACGATTTCTTTCATCAATCATACACAACGAAAGGGACAACTGTTGACACCCAATTTTGGCCTAACATTCTAAAAATTCGTGATTTTGAAGCTTTATTTATTTAATAGCAAATTTTGGTCCGATGATTTTAAAATTCATACATTTTGAGTCAAATACAAAAAAAAAAATTAAAAAAAAATCTGCCTTTCCCACATTGTCTCTCAAACAATTTTCAATTTTGCAATAGTCCCACATCGGTATTTCATCCTATTTGAGGATTTTTGGGTTTCTATAAAAGCCAACTTCATTCACTATTTTTAGAAGAGGATTTTGGAGGGGATAATTAAAGAGTACCCATAATATTTTGAGAATTCTCATAGTTCAAAATTTGAAAGTGTTTTTTTGTGGTTTTTCGAGTTGAGGAGGTGGAGTCGTCTCCTTCAAACTCGTAGTTCCGGTTCGCTGCCCAGAACCAGGTAAATTTTTTTCTTAGCCTTGTTTTATTTAATTCCCAGCTCTTTTATGTTTTCTGTTTATTATATGTAGCTTGTTTTGTTTTTTAGTTTAATGTAGTTCTAAAAGTCAATTAATATTTGTGTTTATTGTAGTTTTAATATTAGCATTATTTTACGATTTGATGTTTATTTTTTTATTATTACTATTATTTTAAAATTGTTAGTCAACTATTTGCTATCTTAACTTTTCAGGGTTTTGTTATTATTCTATTTTAATGTTATTTTTAATTTTTATAGTACGTTATTGTTGTTTCCATTTCTAATTATGTTATTTTAGTTTGGTTGTTGTTTTCCATATTCTCTTGGGATAAGTTTGTTATGTTTTATTGATGTTCAGGTTATATTAAATAATTTGTTAAACGGGCCGATGAAAAATCTACCCGTCGGGTTTAGAGGCCTCCCCATTTTAAAAAGATTGAATTTTAATTCAAGTTTATATATTTTACATGTTGAAAATGGCCAATGAGAAAACTCTCCATCGGTTTTGGAGGCCTCCCCATTTTAAAAAGACGGAATTTTAATTCAAGTTTATATATTTTACATGTTGAAAATGGCCAACGAGAAAACTCTCCATCGGTTTTGGAGGCCTCCCCATTTTAAAAGACGGAAATCTAATTCAAGTTTATACATAATTTCAGTTGTTGGAATTGGCCGATGAAGAAATTACCGTCGATTTCCAAGGCCTCCCATGTCAATAAGACGGATTTTTATTCTTAAGTTATTATTTGAGTTATTCATTTTTATTTATATTTATTTGGCACTAACTCTTTTACTAAGTGCCTTTACAGGTACACGGAGGTGCTTCTCCTTGAAATTATTCGAAAAGTTCGAATTATATTTTTATTTCGTTATTTTGTAAATATTGACGTTAGGCAAACCTTAGGCCGATGATTATTATTTTATTGTGTATATTGCATTTTTATTATTTGTATATTATTATATTTTTCCTCAATTTGAAAAAAAAAATGAATTCAGTCGGAAACCACATTTGTGGATTCCGAAGGGTGCCTAACCCCTTCCCTTCGGAATAACTTGAAACCCTTACCTAGAATCAATTTGGTTTCGTAGATTAATAATTGGTTTCCTAGTTTTCCTAAAATTAGGTGGCGACTCTTTTTTTTTAAAGAAAAACTCGTTTATTTTTAAAACTTTGTTAAAATTGAATCAATTAATTATTTTCGAGTTGCCGCGACGTTTCACCCTATTTCGATAGAGTAGGGATGTAAACAGAATATATATTAGTGGGTAGAGGAAACTCTACTTAGGCTCATCAAGCAATAGTGTTATTGCTTGATAGTGAGATTAAAAACTTTTTCTCCCATTTTGTGTAATCGGTTTCCTTTTGCTTGTGAATATTAGTGAAACTGTTTTTGAAAATCCTATGAGACAGGTGGTGGTTTTACTCCCTTAAGCAAGGAGGTTTTCACGTAAAACTCTTTGTGTCTTTAAACTGCATTCTTTTACTGAAACTTTATTTTAGTGAATCAAGGGACCTGGTCCATTGACTGAGTATGAAAGCACAGATTCAAACAAGTGATATCAGAGCAGGTAATCTCTATCTGATTAATACCAAGAGAGTGATTCCTATTTTAGAATGGCTGCTCCACTCAACTTTGAAGAGGGTCAGTCCTCAACTCGACCTCCACATTTCAATGGTCACTTCCACAGCTGGTGCAAAGTTAGAATGCATGACTTCCTTATGGCTGAAGATAGTGAACTGTAGGATACTATCCTAGATGGACCTTTCGTTCCTATGATTGAAGAGAAAGATGGTGAAATCGCTAGACTTGTTCCAAAGCCTAGACACAAGTACGATGAAGCTGACAAGAAGATGATTGAAAGGGGATACAAATCAAAGAAGCTTCTTGTCTGTGGTATAAGACCTGATGAGTTCAATCGTGTCTCAGCTTGTGAATCTGCAAAGGATATCTGCGATTGCTTAAAAACAGCCCATGAAGGAACAGAACAAGTAAAAGAGTCAAATATTGATATGCTCACCTATCAGTATGAAAATTTCAAAATGAGAGAAGGTGAAACCATTCACGAGATGATCACAAAGCTGTCATCAATCACAAATGAGTTGAAAAGTCTAGGGGAACCCATCAGTATGAGCAAGCAGGTCAGGAAAGTGCTTCGAATACTTCCCAAGTCCTGGGAGAGCAAGGTGGATGCAATCAATAAAACAAAAGATCTAAAAGTGTTGACAATGGATGCTCTTATTTGAAATCTTAGAACTCATGAGATGAATAAAAGTCATGATCAGTAAAAGAAAGAAGTCAAGAAGGATAAGTCCTTGATGCTGAAACACAGCTCTGAGGAAGACTCCAGTGAAGATGATGGTATGGCTTACCTTATTAAAAGGTTTCAGATGATTGTGAGAAAATACAAGGGATTCAGAAAGGGAGCAAATGGTTCTCGAACTGCAACTCCAAATGTTACTTGTCACTAATGTGGAAAGGCTAAACATTTTATAAGAGATTGTCCATCACTCAAAGCTGAAAACAAAGAATATCAAAGACCAAGAGGTGAGAAAGAAAAACACAGGGACCTGGTACTTGATAAAAGTGATCGAAAAGTTGCAGCTGATTATGTGGTCAAGAAAGCTCTTGCTGCATGGGGAGACTCTTTAAGTGAGTCAGATTACCTTGATGAACAAAATGATGCATCAATGGTGGCAATTCATGATGAGAATAATATATTAAATGAAATGTTTGATTTAATGGCTTAGTCAGATGATGAAGATGCTGAGTATCAGGTAACACTTCTTGATATTAAGCAAAATCTGAATACTTATTCTCTTAAAATACTGAGAAAATTAGCAAATGTGATTATTGATTCTGGGATTGAATTAACTTCTGAAAGAGATTCCATAAATGCTGAATTTGAAAGTCTAAGTGAAAGCAGAGATTAAATTTTTTAGAATGGTTCAAATTGAAGGCAAAATGATTGTTGTAGAATTTGAAAAACTAGAACTCAAAAATCAATTGTATCTGATGAATGAGAAGTTTGAAAAACTGAAAGGAAAGTCTGCTAATCTATATGTTGAGCTGCAAGAAAAACTGGAAGAGATTAACATTGTTTTCACCTTGGAAAAGGACAAAAGCTTAGAGAAAGATATTGCCAAACTTAAGGATGACCTTGTAAATTCTCTTAAATGGACAAAATCTTCTAAGCTTTTTTCAGATGTGACTAATCAAAGCAACTACAACAAAATGGGTTTGGAAAGTTTGAATATTACTCCTCCTTTCAATCCTCACAGCAAATATGTCTTTGTCTCAGATAACTTGCTTTGTGTTCACTGTGGTAGAAATGGGCACTTAAAAAGTGATTGTACAGCCTGGAGAGAGTCACATGAAAGATTATCAAATTTTACAGAAAAGAAATGGATTTCAAAAGGGGGACCTGGTCCTATACAAAAACCCTTGATCAAAAAGAGTTTAAAATTACCTCACTGGGCAAAAACTATCTTGATTACTCCTTTATCTGCCTTATGGGAACTCAAATTAAAATGGGTTCCCAAGTCTAATAAGTGATTCTTAATGCAGGTGAGTGAGAGGAAGAGCATTCAATGTTGGTACATGGATAGTGGATGCTCCAATCATATGACTGGAGATACAAGCAACTTCCTCTGTCTCAAGGCACTTCAAGGGGGAGGTGTCTCTTTTGGTGATGGAAAGAAATGGTATATTTTGGGTGTTGGTAAAGTGGGAAAAACTCTTGAAAAATCCAATTACAATGTGCACCATGTCAGTGGACGGAAGTATAGTCTTTTGAGTGTGTCTCAGATTTGTGACAAAGGGAATGAAGTAAGGTTTACATCTGAGGAGTGTACAGTAGTCAATATGACTACAAAAAAAGTGATCCTCACAGCTCAAAGATGTAAAAACATGTATGTGGCAAACTTAGAAACATCACATGGAGATGATCTAACATGTGTTAGTGCTCAAAATGAAAATTCTGATCTGTAGCATCGGAGACTAGGTCATTTGAGCTCATTTCTATTGAATAAGCTGATTTCTAAGGACCTGGTACTAAGTCTTCCAAAGTTGAAATTGTGTGAATGTAAATTATGTGAAGCATGTGTCAAAGGAAAACAGAATAGGTCATCATTCAAGTCAAAGAAGCAAGTAACCTCATCGAGAGTATTAGAGCTGCTGCACATGGATCTATGTGGACCCTTGAATGTTCAAAGTAGAAATGGAAAGAAATACATTCCGGTCATAGTTGATGATTATTCAAGGTTTCTTAGTTCAAAGGCAGAAACACCAGATGAACTAATAGTGTTTTTCAAAATGATTCAAACAAGATTGCATCAGGTGATAGCTGGAATTAGGTCTGATCATGGAACTGAGTTTGAAAACTCAAAAATTGATCATTTCTGTCTTGAAAACGGCATAATTCACAACTTCTCTGCTCCAAGAATTCCCCAGCAAAATAGAGTGGTGGAAAGGAAAAACAGAACCTTGGTAAATATTGCAAGAACTATGATTATTTAGTCAAATCTTCCTCAAATTTTTGGGCTGAGGCAATCAACACAACATGCTATGTTACACATAGATGTTTGATATGGTCTTTGATGAATAAGACTCCCTATGAAATACTCAACAACAGAAAACCTATGTTGAGCTATTTTAGGGAATTTGGATGCAAATGTTTTGTCTTGAACAATGGGAAGGATGATCTCGGGAAGTTTGATGCCAGAAGTGATGAAGGAGTATTTGTAGGATACTCTTCATCAAGTAAAGCATACAGAGTTTTCAACAAGAGAACTCAATGTATTGAAGAGAGTATTCATGTAGTGTTTGATGAAGAAGGAAATCTGAAAAGGACAACATCAAATGATGAAGATGAGATAATTGAGTTGTTTGAATCTCAGAAAATTGTAAGAAGTGAAGGTGAAATAAATGATCAGCTGTAGATTGACAATACTGATCAATGGTCATCTGAAAAGACTGAAGAGATTGATAAGCCTGAAGAGGAATCAAGTCCCATTTAGAACTCAAATCAAAATATCACTCACTCTCAGAAAATGAGGACTCCCTTGATGAAGAAGAGAACACTGATCAGTTACACCAGTTGACATCAAGACCAGGATGGAAACACACTTCATCACATCACTTGATAATCTCATTTCACCTCTGAACTCTTGAATTCATACTAGATCAAAAACAAGAAATCTAGTTGCATTCTCAGCTTTTATATCATCAATTGAGACTAAGAATGTGAAATAGGCTTTGTGTAATGCATACTTGGTTTATTCAATGCAAGAAGAGCTTCATCAGTTTGACTGAAGCAAGGTATGGTACCTGGTCCCACGACCTGCTGACAGAACTGTTATAGGAACTTGGTGGGTTTTCAGAAACAAGGTTGATGAAATGGTGTAATTACAAGGAACAAATCCAGATTAGTTGTTCAAGGATATAATCAGGGGGAAGGCATAGACTATGATGAAACACTTGCACCTATTGCAAGAATAGAGCCCATCAGAATTCTGATAGCCTTTGCTGCATACATGGGGTTCAAGCTGTATCAAATGGATGTCAAAAGTGCTTTCCTAAATGGAGCTTTAAAGGAAGAGGTGTTTGTCAAACAACCTCCTGGTTTTGAAGATGCTGAGCTACCAAATCATGTGTTCAAATTGAATAAGGCATTGTATGGGTTAAAATAAGCTCCCAGGGCATGGTATGAAAGATTGTCAAAATTTCTGTTGCAAAATGATTTCAAAAGAGGGAAAATTGACAACACTCTTTTCTTAATGAAAAAGGAACAGGAGCTTCTTATCATACAACTATATGTGGATGACATCATCTTTGTAGCTACATCTGAGTACTTATGTGAAGAATTCTCATCATTAATGGGAAAGGAGTTTGAAATGAGTATGATGGGTGAACTGACTTTCTTTTTAGTGCTACAAATTAAGCAAACTTCAGAGCGAATCTCAATCATCTAGGAGAAGTATAAAAAGGAGTTTTTGAAGAAATTTAACATATCTGAGTCCAAACCTATAGATACTCCTATGGGAACAAATACTATGCTTCTAACTGATGAAAGTTATTCTCCTGTAAATCAAACTATGAAAAGGGGAATCATTGGATCTTTGTTGTATTTAACTGCTAGCAGACCTGACATTGTATTCAGCGTGAAAATGTGTGCTAAATTCAAATCCAATCCTCGATATTCACATTCAAAGGTTGCTGAACAAATTTTGAGATACTTTAAGAAAACAGGGGACCTGGTCCTTTTCTATCCAGCTGGTGACTCTTTTGATCTTTGAGGTTTTGCAGATGCTGTTTTTGCAGGGTATCAAGTATATAGGAAGAGCACTTTAGGGATGACACACTTCCTGGGGTACTCACTTATTTCTTGGGGAACAAAGAAACAGAATTCAGTGGCTCCTTCAACAACTGAAGCTGAGTATGTAGCAGCTGCTGCATGTTGTTCACAACTGTTATGGATTAAGCAACACATGGAGGATTTTGGAATCAGCATCAAGTCAATACCTCTCATGTGTGATAATACAAGTTTTGTCAGTATGGGAAATAATCTTGTTCACCATAAAAGAACCAATGATATTGATGTGAGAACTCACTTCCTAAGAGATAATGTTGAAAAAGGGAACATTGTGCTAACTTATTACCCAACAGAGGAACAAATTGCAGACATCTTTACAAAGGCTCTAAGCAAAGATCAGTTTGAGAGCAACAGGTTGAAGTTGGGAATGATGAACTTGAAGTAATCCAAGAATTATTCACGCATGAAATTTCCTTAGCGGCAGAAATATGTAGTGCAGGTATCCTTTTTATTAATAATAATTTGTCTTGTAAGATCGATGTTGTGCCTATTGCAGGTATACACTCATAAATGATGTACAAAATCTAAAAACATAGCCAGAACCATTCAGGAATGGTGGTTAAATTGCAGTATGGAACCTGGTCTCTCCTGAGGTTAGTGATATACCGTGGTTTCACGGTATTATTAATACTTTTTCCTTAAGTTTAGTGTGTCCAGAAGCCTTTTTGTGCTAATTTTTATATAAGTTTCTCCTTATTTGCAGGAAATCTGTCCAAAGATGAATGCAGAGGTTTTTGAGCGAAGAAATGCAGAAGAGACCATCTACGCAGCTTGTGACGGTCCGTCATGCTCGTGACAGTACGTAGGTGGCAGNGTGACGGTCCGTAGGTGGCAGCGTAGTGCAGCTGCTGAAGGAAGATGTGGAAGTCTGACCAAGTGTGGGGTTACGGAAAGCGTGACGGACTGTCGTATCCATGACGGTCCGTCCTGCAGGTTCGTCATGAAGATCAGAGAAGTAGTCCAGTACACATATTCCAAGAGTTCAAGTGTTTTGGAACAGAGACCCTCGACGGACCGTTGTGCCTCTGACGATCCGTCATACCTGCCGTCTAGGGTAATGAGGAGAGCAGCAGAAGAAATTGCACAAGTATGGGATGACGGAATCCATGACGGCCCGTCGTGACCACGACGATCCGTCGCGAGGTCCGTCGACCCAGTCGCGTTTTGACAGAGTTCCAGCAAAAAGAGTCCTTGTTTAATTAGGTTTTTATTTTCTATAAATAGTTTGAAAAACCTCGTTTTTGAGATTAGACTCTGGATTATTTGGTTAGGTCCTTGATTATTGTTAGACTCTTGATTATTTTTTAGACCTTTTGTGAGATTCTTGATTATTTTGAGATTCTTGTAATTGATTGTTGGTGATTTTTGTTGATTAATCAAGCGCACTTTTGGATTTTACTCTTTCTCATTGAAGTAAGTACATGAATTCTCATACCATATATTTGAATATTGTGATTATGACTATGGGAAACTAAACTCCATAACTAGGTTGTGGGAACCATAGGCAAATANAGGTAATAACTTAGTCAAATATCGAATGCGATGCTTAATATGAGGTAAAGATAAGGGTTAGGAAAGCAACACACGTAGCCGGACCAAGGTGCGGAGTGAAATTTTCTAGATGCCGGACCAAGGATTTAGAAATACATAACTTATCACTTTGCATGCAAGATACTAGGAAAGAATTGTTATAGTTAGACTTATACAGTTATGAACCTGTGGGGAACACGTAAACTCTAGTTACTTTCATTAATTGATTAAACTCCAACATTTGAAGCTGTTAAGTGTCTCTTTCAATTTCGCTAGTTATTTTCATTTATTTAGAAATAGAAAACCCCCATTTTATCATTTTTGCTTTCCAAGCAAGTAATTGACTGAACAATATTTATAATAGTTTGAAGTTAAGTCTAAATTATTTTCCTCGTGGGAACGATCCCAACCTCACTAGTTGGGTTATTTACTTGACACGACCGCTTTACTTCTTATTTGAGAAGTAAGTTTGAGCGTATGAAATTTTGGCGCCGCTGCCGGGGAAAGTAGCTTTTAGATTAACTTAAACTTATTACTATAGTTTAGTTGATATTTTCTTGATTTTACTTTGTTTTATTGTTTTTGATTCGTGCAGAACCACCCTCCTTGCATGCCAAATACACGGAGAGGAAGAGAACCCATGTTTCCCTACGATCACGAATTATAGCGTACACTACGCAACATGAATAAAAAGTTGGGAATTAATGACGATGATCCAAACCAAAACATCCCAGCTCCGGTTGATGTTCATGGTCAGTTGTTACCCGATGCTCCGGGTGAACACCAACAGAGGGGACAAAATCTCGCTCCACGTCCCCAAGCATACTACAGAGGCTATGATAACATAGCAGACTCTGATGGGCCACTTGTATTGCCTCCTCTACCACCAGGCAACACCTTTTTGGTAACTAGTAGCCTGATGCAAATGCTCACTGCCAGAGGTTTGTTTTCAGGGCTACCTTCTGAGGATCCACATGCCCATATAGCTAAGGTAAGGGCATTGTGTAAAAGCTGTGTAGGGAGGCCTGACTTGGACTTGGATGTAATAGGGCTCAGAGTGTTTCCTCTCTCACTGACGGGAGAGGCTGCTATATGGTTCACTGAGCTCCCGTACAACTCAATTTTCACTTGGAACTAACTAAGGGATTTTTTCTTAGCACGCTACTATCCGGTCTCCAAGAAACTAAACCACAAAGACAGAGTGAACAACTTTGTGGCACTACCAGGAGAGTCAGTTAGAAGTTCTTGGGATAGATTCACCTCGTTTTTGAGAAGCGTCCCAAATCACCGTATAGATGATGAGTCACTAAAGGAATACTTCTATGATGATGAGTCACTAAAGGAATACTTCTATCGGGGACAGGATGATAATAACAAAGCATTGTTGGACACTATAGCAGGTGGATCTTATGGGGAGTGTCTTATGCTGAGATTGCTGAAAAATTAGAGAAATCTCCCGGAACAATAAAGCATGGAGTACTAGGAAATCAGATACCGGGAGAAATACCTTCACAGTGCAATCCACTCACAACCCAGCCACAAATGAGATTCGTGAAGAAATGGCTCAGATGAGAACTTAGCAGGGGTTGGTACTAAAACATATCACTAGGGGCACAGAAAAGATAAATGCAGTTAACTACTTGCCTAAACCACCACCTCCTAAAGATGAATACTATTATGCGGAGGACTCCTATGCAGTAAATGAGCAGACGGGGGGTTTCCGACCGAGCGCCCAAGGCTCAAATCAGGATAAATGGCGCCAAGGTCAAGGGAACCAAGGTCGGATCTATGGTAACTATAACCGTGAGGGTCATTATGTCCAAGATGGAAACTACAACCGCGACAACAACTTTAACAGGGGTAACTACGGTAACAGAAATGATAGGAATGGGCCCTATGTCCCTCCTCAAAATTGTGAAGTTACTACTACGGATGGTGGAGATAGTATGGCGCGAGTTGAGGATATGTTGCACAAAATGATGAGGAGGTCCGATACTAGTGATGATTATATTAAAGTGTTAAGGTGTGATTTAGCAGGTATTGGGCAAAAAGTCGATACACATGCAATATCGATTAAGAAGATCGAGTTGCAAATGGCCCAATTATCTGCGACTGTGAACACACGGCAATTGGGCACTCTTCCTAGCAACACTGTCCAAAATCCGAAAAATGATGCACATTGTATGGCAATCACTACTCGGGGTGGTAAGCAAACCATTGACCCACCTATGCCGTCTAATGACGAAAAGGTGAGAAAGGGTGATGATAAGGTGGTAAAGGGTAGTGGTGAAGCAGAAGAGAGCACTGGAAAAGATGCAGAAGTCCCTATGAAGGTAATTCCCATGCCTAGAGCACCACCACCCTTCCCTCAGAGATTAGTGAAAAAGACCGAGGATGGTAAATATCGCCGTTTTATAACAATGCTGAAGCAGCTTTCTATCAATGTCCCTTTGGTAGAAGCTCTAGAACAAATGCCTGGTTATGCCAAGTTTATGAAAGATCTGGTTACAAAGAAAAGATCCGTCACTTTCGAGGATGATGATAGACTGTAGCATTGTAGTGCTATTGCTACAAGATCTCTCGTACAAAGAAAGAAGATTCGGGTGCGTTCACTATTCCTTGTACAGTCGGGTCATTACATTTTGCGAAAGCATTATGTGATCTGGGGGCAAGCATAAATCTCATGCCCCTCTCCATTTACAAGAAGATGGGTTTGGGTGACCCAAAACCCACTGCGATGCGGGTACTAATGGGTGATCGAACAGTAAAAAGGCCTATAGGGATACTCCATGATGTGGTAGTAAAAGTGGAGTCATTCATATTTCTGGCAGATTTTGTTATTCTTAATTGTGAAGTCGATTTTGAAGTGCCTATAATTCTTGTGAGGCCATTCCTTGCTACAGGTAGAGCCTTAGTTGATATGGAAAAGGGGCAGACGAAATTTTGGTTGAACAATGAAGAAGCGACCTTCAACATTTGTAGGACCATGAGGCAGAGTGGTGAGCTCCAATCGGTATCCGCCATATCCCACAAAGAAAAAATGAAGAAGGAGAATGAACAAAAAAGTGCAAAAAAAGAGTTTATGGTTGGGGATTTGGTGCTTTTAGATAGTTCTGGGTTGCCTTGTCTTCCGGGCAAGCTCAAGTCCAAACGGACTAGCCCTTACTTGATTACCCAAGTATTCCCTCATGGGGCAGTTGAGTTAAAAACCAAGAGGGAGTGCGGTTTAAGGGGAATAGTGAACGAATAAAACTCTATTTTGGGCGAACTGCATCGGTGAATGAAATGATAGAGACATACCATCTTGATGAAGGCTGAGTAATCAAGTATTCTCAGTCGTGCCGCGACGTTAAATCAGGCGCTGGTTGGGAGGCAACCCAATATTTATAGTTTTTTTTGTAGTAATGGTAGCATTTTGTTAATGGGTTTTAATGTTGCAGGCACATCACCAGGAAATTCTGAAGAAAATTACTCTGCAGCAGTCACTGACGGATACAGCGACGGACCGTTGCTCTTGCGACGGACCGTCGAATGAATCCGTTGTGCCAGGTACGTTTTTCTGTTATTTTCAAACTAGGGCACACACGACGGAACCAATGACGAACCATCACAACCGAGACGGACCGTCGTTGTGGAATCGTCGCGTCTTTAATGAAGCGTACCCGACCCGACCCGGCTGGGGTTTTTTAAAAATTCATCATTTAAAACCCCCACCCCGTCATTTCACCCACTCGTTCACTCTTTCTCCCATTTCCCTCCCTTTTAAACTTTCAAAGCTCTCTTACAACCGATCTTTTTCCCCCAAATTCTCCAAATTCCTAAAAGTCATCATCTACTAGTCGGAGCTGCTGCTGTGGGTGTCTTCTTGATCACCAAGTACCTTTCCCTCTTGTTTTTCTCAAATTCTCAGGTATGTGTCTCTAATTTCTACTCATTTATATTACATTTTTGTTTATATAGAGTATTGGCCTAGTTCATTTTGATATGTTCATTTTTTTATAAAATTCTGTCTGACCTATGTTAAAAAACCCTCGAAATTGCCGTGTTAAAACCCTAGAAATAGGTGCTTTAGCATTGCTAGTTTACTAGGTATTTGGGTTAGACAAATGTAGGTTAAAACACTACCAATTCGATTTGGGTCATAGAGGATGAATGGGGCATCTCCAGTTCTGTCAGTGAGTTACAGAACGAGACCCCGATGACGGACCGTCGTACCCATGTTGGACCGTCTTTGGGTCCGTTCCAAACGCCCTAACACCCCACTGTCCAATTTTCTCTAAGTGTCCTCCAACGGACACATGCGACGGACCGTCATCCCTATGACGGTACGTCCTGCACAATCGTTCTGGTTGTCAAAGACCCTATTTCTAAGGGTCTCTCATTTTTTTCTAAGTGTCCTCAAACGGACAACTACGACGGACCGTCATACCCACGACGGTCGGTCCTGCATGATCGTTATGATGGTCAGAGACCCCTCTCCTAAGGGTCTTCATTTTTTTTTCAAGTGTCCTCTGAAGGACACCTACGACGGACCGTCGTACCTGTGACGGTCCGTCCTGCACATACCGTCATACTTGTCAAAGACTCTCCTTCAGGGCTCTCCATATACACATAGTCTAAGTAAGACAAGACAGACCACATGACGGCCCGTCGTACTCACGACGAGCCGTCACCTGGTCCGTTGTGTTTCACTGTTACTATAGCAATGTCATTTTCTTTTAAATATTTTTTTTATTTTGTGTGGTTTTGCTTGTCTTGTTTGATCCTTCTAGTACTAATATTGATCCTTTACAAGTACTATCTACTATGGCACTAAAACAAGATCGAGTCTATGCACGCGGGCGATCGAAGTCTGTCGCCCCGTCTGCCTGCCTGGTCATTGGCTTTGATGATGAGCGTGATCCCGAGTACGTGCCCCCAGGCACTTCCACCCCATCCCGTGCTGCCAGAGCCACACCCAAAAAGGTGGCGTCCGGCGTAGTCACTGCCTCCCAGTCTGATGAGGAGCGCATACTGTCCGGCACACCTTCTGGGTCAACCACTAATGAAGAAGGAGCGTCTAGCTCTTTAGGAGTGTCGTGGTCGGAGGAAGCCTCCATATCTGCTGAGGTTCCCGCCACCGCTCCAGCGTCGGCCTCGTCAGATGAGGCTGACAGTTCGGAATCCGCACCCGGTTCACCAGCTCGTGCTCTCACCTCGGTTACTGTCCAGCCCCTCTGGTGGATGTGTCGACCCTTCAGGTTGCGGTCGACAGTCTTCGCACAGATATTGATATGATCTTAGAGACTAGGGTGCCTGAGTCTGAGGCCCCTTCTGCAGAGCCTGCAGAAGACACAATGATGGCGGACCTATTCGCCACTTTAGAGATTCCACCACCTCCTCCTCGAGAGCATGCCAAGAGGCGTAGGGGTCGAGAGGAGGATGAAGCTCGAGCATGGAAGAAGGAGCGCCGTGAGATGGAGGCTGCGAGGAGAGCCTCGCTTGCTGAAGAGGAGGCGCGTCAGTTGAGAGCAGGAGAGTTAGCTGCTGGGCGTCTAGCTCCAGAGTTGTGGAGATAGCGGGAGGCACTTCTGATAGTGTTGTTGATGCTGAGGACACCACTGAGGGTGTCCAGATTACAGAGGTAGTGGGTTCCGGGGAACCAGACCCACCA
>NC_028648.1:46834874-46894340 GCF_001406875.1 Solanum pennellii | reverse complement strand
TAGGCATAGTAATTGATAAATGTGTGTCTCTAAGCATGACATAGAGGTACACCACTGCATGACCTTATGTCTAAAATTCGAACTACGTGTCTGATAATCTGGTAGAGTGATGCGATGTCAACTGAGTGTGAGGAAGATTTGAATAGTCCACTCTTTGTACTGAGCTAGAACTTGCCTGGTTAGTCCTGCTAAAAGTAAGCTGTAATAGACAATTAGGAAAGGATCATAGGCCCTTATTCAATATAGCCCATTTCTAGCCTAAATAAAAGAAAACAAATGAAATTTATCCTTCTTTGATCCAAATGATCTGAGCTTAAATTAGACCTTTCTTTTTCACCCCAACTGATCTTTTCTGGGAACAATGTGTTGGCCCTGGTCCCTCCTTGGACATGTGCACCTCAGCTTATGCCAAAAGCATAAGTTGAGGGTGGCTAATGCAGTAAACAACCTTTTTATGGCCCTGACCCAACTTTGGGTATTGTGTACTTTGACTCATGGCATGAGGGTGGCTATTATGAGGAATGCTCTGGAAAGTGGGGTTGAAAGAACAAAGAGAGAGAAAGAACAAAGGTAAAGTAACTCAAGAATTAGTTGAAAGAAAAGTAAAAAAACAAAATTACAAGAAATACAAGCAAGAAAAGAAGAGAGTCACTTACACAAATGAAAAAAAAGGGAAAATAGCAAGGTGAAAAAATATGGGAAACTGGGCAAAATAAAATGATAGAAAATGGTGTGTTCAGCCGATATGTCAAAGAGGGCAAAAAGTCACTAAAGTATATCTAAATATACCCTACCTGACCCTGAGCCTGTGTTACAAGCTAAGAAAGTCCTATCGTGATCCTACGGGTTGTATAGCGAACTTAAAGCAGTGAAAATAAGGGCAAGCTTATGGCAATAGTTATAAATGAGTGTGAATTTGTTATGAGAGTGAGGGTTGAAAAGTAATCCATATACTCTAACTGAAACCATTGTGTGAAATATGAGGATTTTGTTTCGAAGTGAGGAAACTAGTTGCAGTACCGATAATATAGCACCTCGGTGAGAAATTGAAGAGGATAGGTGTTAGTGCATGGTGAGTCTGTGTCATGGTCTGATTCCACATAATTCAAGCCTAGTAGTGATATCATGCATAAATATGATAATATTAATCGGGATTGATAGCCAAATGATTGCAAAGGATAAAACATGGATACTATTGTACAAAGATTTTGTATTGAGTCATAGTGCGTCGCTTGAGGACGAACAACGAATTTAAGTTGAGGGTGTTGATATACCGTGGTTTCACGGTATTATTAATACTTTTTCCTTAAGTTTAGTGTGCCCAAAAGTCTTTTTGTGCAAATTTTTATATAAGTTTCTCCTTATTTGAAGGAAACCTGTTCAAAGATGAATGCGGAGGTTTTTGAGCGAAGAAATGCAGAAGAGACCACCTACGGAGCTTGTGACGGTCCGTCATGCTCGTGACGGTCCGTAGGTGGCAGCGTAGTGCAGCTGCTGAAGGAATATGGGGAAGTCTGACCAAGTGCGGGGTTACGGAAAGCGTGACGGACCGTCGTATCCATGACGGTCCTTCCTTGAGGTTCGTCATGAAGATCAGAGAAGTATTCCCAGTACCCATATTCCAAGAGTTCAAGTGTTTTGGAACGGAGACCCTCGACGGACCGTTGTGCCTCTGACGATCCGTCATACCTGCCGTCGAGTGTGATGAAGAGAGCAGTAGAAGAAATTGCACAAGTATGGGACGACGGAATCCATGACGGCCCGTCGTGACCACGACGATCCGTCGCGAGGTCCGTCGACCCAGCCGCGTTTTGACAGATTTCCAGCAAATAGAGTCCTTGTTTAATTAGGTTTTTATTTTCTATAAATAGTTCAAAAAACCTCGTTTTTTGAGGTTAGACTCTGGATTATTTGGTTAGGTCCTTGATTATTCTTAGACTCTTGATTATTTTTTAGGCATTTTGTGAGATTCTTGATTATTTTGAGATTCTTGTAATTGATTGTTGATGATTTTTGTTCATTAATCAAGCGAACTTTCGGATTTTACTCTTTCTCAGTGAAGTAAGTACATAATTCTTATACCATATATTTGAATATTGTGATTATGACTATGGGTAACTAAACTCCATAACTAGGTTTGTGGTAACCATAGGCAAATAATGAGGTAAAACCTAACTAAAATAACAATTCTAGAATAGTATTTTGCATGTATTGATAATTCTTTCGCTTAGAATTTTTTTTAACGGATGGCCAACGTTAGAACTCGCCTTAATCCTACTTACCGGACCAAGGAGGTAGATAATAGGAAAAAAATTATCAACATAGATTTAGTGTATACTATCTAATAGGCTAGTATTGATTGGTACGAGGTAATAACTTAGTCAAATATCGAATACGATTCTTAATATGAGGTAAAGATAAGGGTTAGGATAGCAACACACGTAGTCTGACAGAGGTGCAGAGTGAAATTTTCTAGATGCCGGACCAAGGATTTAGAAATACATAACTTATCACTTGGCATGCAAGATACTAGGAAAGAATTGTTATAGTTAGACTTATAAAGTTATGAGCCTGTGGGGAACACGTAAACCCTAGTTACTTTCATTAATTGATTAAACTCTAATATTTGAAGTTAAGTGTCTCTTTCAATTTCGCTAGTTATTTCATTTATTTAGAAATAGAAAACCCCCTTTTTATCATTTTTGCTTTCCAAGGAAGTAATTGACTGAGCAATAGTAATAATAGATTAAAGTTAAGTCTAAAATATTTTCCTCGTGGAAACGATCCCAACCTCACTAGTTGGGTTATTTACTTTACACGACCGCTTTACTTCTTATTTGAGAAGTCAGTTTAAGCGTATCAGTTAGCTTTCTTTACATTAATTTTAAAATAGTCTAAATAGACCGTTGATATTGCCATGTGTCAGTCATCGGCCATTCTGACCGTTAGTCCCATCGCTTGAATCTCCAAACGACGCGTCAAATCAAGGGACCAGGCAACACTTCTTTTCTTTGCATTCAACCCTCTTCTCTCTAAATTTCTTCATACTCTCACTCCTCTCTGAAAAACCCTAAAATACTAAATCCTTCTCTCTTCTCTTTGTTTTTGTTTTTAACTGATAAATAATGTCGGAACCTTCATATTCATTAAGGAAAATGCTTGCATCCTTGAGTGAAATTGATCCAGTATCTTTCTACAACCTATCTCCTTTAGGATCGAAATCCGTTGTTCCTACAACCTCTGAAATCAGTCCTTCTTTGGATAACACCAACCTTCCCATACAGTCTATTGATCTAAATAGTCCTAGCCTTCCCCTTGTACCTGGTTCCTCTCTTGAAATGCTTTCTGATACTCTTTTTGAGGGAGACTTACTAGAGAGCAAAACATGTGAGTCAAATATCTTGGCTGCTAGAGAATGACTGGTTATTGAGAGCCTCACAATGATGAGAGAAGAATCAAGACTGGAGGAACCTATAAACCCCATGAATGACGATATCAGAGAAACACAAACTATTTTTGATAAAAACTCCTGACTTAAGAGATATCCTTCCTCTGGTTCTTCTGACGAACAAGATGTTAATCATCCTATTCTGTGATCACCGCAGAAGAAAGATGAAAATGTCTCTAAAAAGGGGAAAGAGAAGGTTGTGAAAGGTAAACCTAAACGAAGGCCAGTTACTAGGCCTGACTCGAAGAAAATTCTAGCCGATGCTATGAAATCCAGTGCCAAATCTACAGCCAGGAATCGAAGTGCAAGAACCTTCAGAGTGTAAAAATTCCAAATGCCTTCGACATGTGTGGTGGAAGTTTCTGGAGAAGAGTCTGATGGAGAATCTTGTATTAAAAAAGTCAGGAAAAGTGAAACAAAATGTCCAAAAGAAGTCCAACAACACAAAACCCACAAAGGCGGTAGTGAAAGGAAAAAGGAAGAGAAAAACTTCTGCAATAAAAACTGAAATGTCTGAACAAGGACCTGGTCCTGAAGTGCAAGTGGATGAAGATGTGATCAACAAACTAAAAAATGTTTATAACTGAGTAAACAATATGTCTTGGCTGGAAGGGTATTCGACATGAATATTGTTCATCGACCTAGAATGGACTTTCTTCATGATATTGTAGAAATTCAATCATGGATGCATTTTTCGACTTTAAGTCTCCTGTTCTTCATGAGGAAGAGGTCCGTGAATTTTACTACAATATTACTTTTGGAGAAGATGGCAGTGTAAATACCAGAGTGAAAACATAGTTGTTCATCTTGATGAAAACCTGCTGGGAAAGATTCTTGGAGTACGTCGAGGAGGTATCAGGTCCGTGGCTGTAAAAACCTGTTCGGTGGAATTTGTCATGACTTGTTCTAAACTTCCAACTACCAGGTGTGCAGGGTTATTTAAGAAACTGATGAAGAGTGAATTCCAGTTGGTTTTTGAGTTTGTCAACAAAATAATCCTTCCAAGAACTGAAAAGAGGACTTCAGCAACTTCTGCTGATCTCTTTGTCATGGAGTCGTTGTGCAAATTTTAATCTTTCGATCTTCCAGGACTTATGCTTGAACACATGTACAAAATTGTCATCGAGAGAAAGGGAAAGCATGGTATGGGTTATGGATACTTTTTAACTAAAGTATTCAAGCACTTTGATATTCCTCTTGAAGTTGGAAAAGTTGGTACAATGAAGCAAACCTTCTCGGAGTCCACTCTGGTTGAATGTGAATGCATAGAAGGGAAAGGAAATCTTAAGAGCAAGTGGCTCAACTTGTTGAGAACCAGGATCAATTGAAGCATGAGTTGGAAGAATTGACTATAAGGTTGAGTAGTAGAGATGCCGAAATTTCTATTCTTAAGGCAGAGCTACTTAAGGCACAGACTAGGGGACCTGGTACCTCGGTTGTTCAAGAGATGAAGCAAGAAAATGCAGAGCTGAGGGCCAAGACTGTTGCTTTACAAGACAAATCAATAAAGGACAATGATGATGCTAATGCTCAACTTACTCTTATCATTCAATCCCTTTCCCATCAGCCTCCTCCTTCATAGACCTTTTTCAATCCTCTTTTCCCTTATGGTTCTTGTGTGTGGCCTATCTAATCAGTCTGCTGTATTCTAGTTTACTTTTAACGTATTGAATGATGCCTCTGAATTGCTACAAATCTTATTCCAGTTTTGTTCTGGAAGATTGTTTCACGTGTCTTGTACTCCTTTATGTCTGATTGACAAAAGGCTATGATTATACTTGCTTACATTATTGATAATATTGGTTTACTGTGTCTCTTTTTAATGATACCAAAAGGGGGGGATCTTTATGCGAGAATATCGGATATGTACTTCAGGGGGAATAAGGGAAAATGTGAGAATGGGAGATTGTGAGACTGGGAATGTGATTCAGGGGGAAACAGGAAAATAACTCTCTTAGGGCTGGTTTATTCTTGTTCACTGCAGGAATATGGTAAATGATTCAGGGGGAACAATACACTTTGCAATATTCTATGATGTTGTCTTAAAGTCTGAAGTATAGTTTGTCATCATCAAAAAGGGGGGAAATGTTATTTGAAGTTTTAATGATTTGACAAAATCACAGGGACCTTGCGAAGGTACCTGGTTCTTAGCTAAGACTGTTTTTTTGATAGCTAGAGAAAGTACAAATGGTAGGTGCACAGGTTCCAACAACGTCATAAGCGTCAGAAACCTTAACCAATGGCATGGTTTTAAGGATAGAGACCTTTCTGTACAAAAGACAACATCTCCATACCTTGGAGTGAGTTTTTGCAACTTGAAAAGGCACATTCAAGGACTCTTGCAAAGACGAAGCAAAAAATCAAGAAGAAGAAAGTTTTTCAAACACCTCAAGCAGAAGTGAACAAGTTTGAGTGTTTAGAAATACTTTTCTGTGATCTTACAATTGTGAATTTATCCTAAATCTATAAAGGATTCAGTGTGGTTTGACCTGAAAATTCTAAGTTAGTTAGTCAAACTAATTTAGTGGGCAACCTGTGTGTTGCTTAGAAATTCTAAATCATTAGTAGGTTGATGGTTTAGTGGGCAGTCAGTAAGATTGCTTAGAAAATCCTAAGTTGTCTAGGGAAGATAGCTTAGTGGGTAGAGGAATCTCTACTTAGGCTCATCAAGCAATAGTGCTATTGCTTGATAGTGAGATTAAAAACTTTTTCTCACATTTTGTGTAATCGGTTTCCTTTTGCTTGTGAAGATTAGTGAAACTGTTTTTGAAGATCCTGTGAGACAGGTCGTGATTTTACTCCCTTGAGCAATGAAGTTTCTACGCAAAACTCTTTGTGTCTTTAAACTGCATTCTCTTACTGAAATTTCATTTTAGTTAGTCAAGGGACCTGGTCCATTGACTGAGTATGGAAGCACAGAATCTAACACTAAATATACATGTAGAGAACAGTTCTTGCTGCATATGTAAGATTTAGTTATGGAGACAAGTAAGCATTTATTTGTTGATAGTGAATATGCTACAAAAGTGAGAGATGCAGTAGCTCAATGGATACAAATAACTCTACCTGCAAGGGATTTGAAGGCAACATAAGAGCTAATCAAAAGTAAGCACTGAAAGTGTTTCAAGAAGCAAGTAGTAGCAGATGTATGGGAGCAATTGGTTACCATATTTGGAAGGCAAGAAATCGGTAACACTTTAAAGGAGTGCATATACAACACACAGAGATAGTGAACACAATTAATGGAGAAATGGCTAGAAGAATACTAATGCTCAAGAATACAAAAAAGCTAGTAGGTGTAGTAGTTTATGGCAAAAAAATTTGTAATTAGATGTTTTTCTATACTTTCCTCAGCATGTTGAGGTTTGAATGATTCCAAGCTTGTTTGTGGCGTTTTGCTGATAATAATATTCACATTGGTTGTCAAAAAAATTTAATCAGGGAAATTAACGGCATTTGGTGGTTTAGGTGAATTAAGTGATGATTATCCAAATAATAAATAGTTAAACCGAACATAAAATTAATTTGTGATATATATAATAGTTGAATAATAGTGACTGAGTAATAAGACGTGTTTAATGGCATTTATGTGAATTCATGGTTTACATGAATTTGGTGGCAATACGTGGATTTGTTGACGGTTTATGAGAATTTAATAGCGCTTAGGTTAATGCAACAAGATTTCAGGTCTCGGCTTTGAAACATGAGTGTGAAAAAAGTTTCTTGAGAGCGTCATTCTTGAATGAGCTCTATAATGCGCAATGTCAATTTAATCGAAGTTCTAATGTAAGCTTCGCATATCAAATGAATAATAAAAAATAAGAATATAGATGAATTTAATAGCGAATAAAATAAATTTAGTTAAATTTAGCAATGATTTATCGAAAAACCAAATAGTTAAACCAAGCATATAATTAAGTATATGATATATATTAAAAATATATTAGCTTCCAATATAGTGCTCAAAGTATCAATCGAGTACATAGAACTTTCCAACTCAACTAATTATCATGACATAGAATAATGAATAATATTTGTTAGGCCAACAACATAGTGTTTCAACTTCAGAAATTCTATCTAGTCAAAATTCCAATGTACCAACAAAAAAAAAAAAAGAAAAACATTCTTGGAAGTCAAATAAAAGATTGGACTTGATTTTCAACATACCAACAAAAATTGTTCATGGAGTGGACCAGCATTAGCCAAAAAAATAGGAAAATCTCTTATCTGTTTAGATTATTCTGGGATCATCCAAATCTACATCGTAGTTAAGCTCTATATAAATACCTAGTTCTTCTCCATTCTAAAACACAAGAAAAAAAAAAGAAAAATCTAACCATCTAGCATTAAAATACAAATATTCTCAATGGGAAGCCAAATAAAGAAGCAATGGCCTCAATTTGCTTGGGCTTTAACAGTTTTCTTGATTGCCACATGCACTATGGCATATTCACCTTATTCTTATGAATCATCAGATTCAACATACAACAAGGAACCAACTACAGTAGCTAAAAGTGAAGACTAGAAGGTTCCCTCAGTGCCTAAAGAGGAATACAAGGTACTACTTTGCCGAAGAATGACTACTTCAAGAAGCCATCAGTTTCGGAAGATAACTATAAGAAGGTGTCATCGGTTCCAGAGGTATCCTTAGTGCCTAAAGAGGAATATAAGGTGTCTTCTTTGCCGAAGAATGATTTCTACAAGAAGACATCAGTTATTGAAGATAACTATAAGAAGGTGTCATCAGTTTCAAAAGATAACGATTACAAGGAACCCTCAGTGCCTAAAGAGGAATACAAGATGCCTTCATTACCAAAGAATGATTACAAGAAACCATCGGTTCCAGAAGATAACTACAAGAAGGTGCCAACTGTTCTAGAGGTGCCCTCAGTGCCTAAACCAGAATACAACGTGCCATCTTTGCAAAAAATAGACTACTACAAGAAACAATCAGCTCCTCAAGATAACTACAAGAAGGTGTCATTTGTTCCAGAGGTACCCTTAGTGCCTAAAAAGGAATACAAGGTGCCTTCTTTGCCAAAGAATGACTACTACAAGAATCCATTAGAAGATAAGTATAGGAAGGTGCCAACTATTCCAGAAGTACCCTCAATGCCTAAACATGAATACAAGGTGCCTTCTTTGCCAAAGAATGACTATAACAAGAGGCCATCAGCTCCAGAAGATAACTACAAGAAGGTGTCATCATTTCCAGAGGTACCCTCAGTGCCTAAACAGGAAACTAAGGTGCCTTCTTTGCCTAATAATGGCTACTACAAGGAGCCATCAATTTCAGAAGATAACTATAAGAAGGTGCCATCAGTTTCAACAGATAATAACTACAAGGTACCCAAAATACCTAAACAAGAATACAAGATGCCTTCTTTGACAAATAATGACTACAAGACACCATCAATTCCAGAAGATAACTACAAGAAGATAACAATTGTTTCAGAAATACCCTCAGTTCCTAAACAAGAATACAAAGTACCGTCTTTTCCAAAAACTGACTACTTCAAGAAACCATCACCTTCTCCATCACCGCCACCTCCATATTACTAAATTTTCATCTCGCATGTTGAACGTGTTCCACTGGAGTCCTTCTCTAACTAAACATATATAACCCATAGAATTCTCCTCCTATTATGAGTCCAAAGGCATGATATCAATGCCTGTCAAAATTTGTAATTCTTTTTTTCTTTTCTTTTCTTTCCTACTTCGAGTTGCAATTGTTTTTTTCATTTAAATTGTATCTTGAATGTATCCAGAGATATATGTCTATTAAACACAAGTTCTTTTTTTATGTTTTATTTAAAGTTTGTATCTTTAGATTCACCTATTCTTCCAGCAATTGTCAATTAATTTCTAATAAATTTAATAGCAAATAACAACCATCAAAGAGGATTTGGTGATTCCAATACCAAGAGTACAGTGGCCGGCATTTCATGTTACCAAAACAACAAGCAAAATAAAGAAAGAAAATTACAATTTTTATAAGTTCATTGAGTTACATCATATTGTATAAAATTAGGAAAAATAACCTAAATACGCAACTTATTTTATCATATTCTCTAAAATTTTCTATCATTTTATTACAAAAATTTCTACTCTCTCGTATTCTAGGATCATCACTTCATATGCAATATATCAATCGGATACATCACTTTAGCGATATATCGGGACATTGAGTGATGTATCTAAAATAGAGATGCGATATATCGGGAAATTGAGGAATGTATCTAAAATCAAGATGCGATGTATCGAGACGTTTTGAGTTGTATCCAGGTTCCACCAAATTTTTAACATATTTTTGCAATTTAAAAAACAATAGAAATATGATGTAACTAACTTTTAATACTATGAGATTTGTTTCTAATTTCCATTAAAATGCCCTTCCTTTTAAACTTTTTGAGCTCATTTGATTTATTACATCACAGTCAGCTGTAAATCATTTCGATTTGATAACATATTAAGAAAAATATTTTAGCTTTGGAGTAGATTTCTACATCAAATATAAAAACATTTAACCGTGATTAATAGGTGAATTTAATTAGCCCTGATTAATGTGAATTTACTAGTAGTTTAAATGAATTTTGCCATGGTTTGTCTAAGTACCATATAGTAAAGCGAAAATAAAATTAAGTAAATGATATTTGAATAATATCTTGCAATATATTATCATACTTGGCGATAGAAAGTATATATAATGGTGAGAATATTAAGTCGTGCTCAAAGAATTAAAAGTACATATAAAAAATGGACATATATTTATTAGGCCGATCGACAACTGTATATTTCAAACTTAAAAAAAAATTATTTGATAAAATATTCAATGTACCAACAAAAGGGAACAAGAACAACATTCTTGGAAGTCAAAAAAGATTGGAGTTAATTTTTGGGATAATGCACAAGTACCTCATTAACCTATGCCCGAATCTTAGAGACACACTTATACTACATTAAGGTCCTATTACCTCACTAACTTATTTTATAAGTAATTTTCTACCCCTTTTCGGCCTACGTGACACTATCTTGGAAAAAAAAGGCAACCAGCATTGGGCCCACCAGATAGTGCCACGTAGGCCAAAAAGGGAGAAACTTATTAATAAAATAAGTTCAGAGGGTAATAGAACCTTAGTATAGTATAAGTGTATATCTGAAATCTCGAGCATAGATTGAGCGTACTTGTGCATTGTCCCTTAATTTTTAAAAAATAGATAAGTCAAACAATTATTAGGTGTATGAATTAATTTTCATGGCTTTCCTTTATCTCAAGACCTAATTATTGGAATAAAATAAACCAAAAAAAATTGGGAAAATCGTTTATATGTTTGGACTATTTGATAAGCATTCAAACTCCTAAAATTTAAATATTCTCGATGGGTAGCCAAATGAAGAAGCGATGCCTCAATTTGCTTGTTTTTTTGATATTTTTCTTGATTGCCACTTCTACTGTGTCATACTCCCAATATTCTTATGAATCAACAGATAAAACATACAATAATGTACCAATCACAATGGCCAAAAGTGAAAATTTTGGATAATGCACAAGTAATCCCTCAATCTATGCCAGAATTTCAGACACATTTATTTTATACTAAGGTCCTATTACCTCCTGAACTTATTTTATTAATAATTTCTACCTCTTTTAGGCCTACGTGACACTATTTTGTGGGTCCAACGCCTGTTGACTTTTTTTTCAAGCTAGTGCTACGTAGGCCGAAAAGGGGTAGAGAATTACTTATAAAATAAGTTCAGGGGGTAATATGACCTTAGTATAGTATAAGTGTGTCTTTGGGATTTCGGGCACAGATTGAGGGAGTACTTGTGCATTTTCCCATGAAAAATTCGATGTATCCTCAGTGTCAAAGAATAATTTTACTATAAGAAGTCATCAATTTCAGAAGAAACTACAAGAATGTACTCTTTGTTCTTGAACAGGAATACAAGGTGCCCTAGTGACTAAACAGGAACATAATGTGCCATATTTGTCAAATAATGATTATAACAAAAACTCATTAGTTTCAAAAGATAAACTAAAAAAAATTTACCTTTAGTGTCTAAACATGAATGCAAGGTGCCTACTTTTTCAAAGAATGACAACAAAAAGAAGCCATCAGTTCCAGAAGATGGCTATAAGAAGGAGCTATTAGTTTCAAAAGAAGGTACCCACAATGCCTAAAGAAGAATACAAGGTGTCTTCTTTACTAAAGAATGACTGCTATCAGAAGCCATCAGTTCCAGAAGATAACTACAAGAAGGTGTCATCTGGAATGTTCCAGATGTACGCTCAGTACTTAAACAGAATACAAGGTGTCTTCTTTATAAAAAATAACTACTACAAGAAGCCATCACTTACAGAAAATAACTCCAAAAAGGTCATCTGTTCCAGAGGTACCCTTCGTCCCTAAAAAGGAATACAAGATGTCTTCTTTGTCAAAGAATGACTACTATAAAGAACCATTAATCTAAAAGATAACTACAAGAAGGTGTCATTTATTCCATATGTAGCCTCAGTACCTAAAAAGGAATATGCGGTGCCATCTTTGCTAAAGAATGACTATTACAAGAAATAATCAGTTCTAAAGATAACTTCAAGTTTGTTTTAAAGGTACCTTTAGTGCCTAAACTAGAATACAAGGTACATTCTTTTTCAAAAATTAACTACTTCACCTAGCCATCACCATATCCATCACCACTGTCATACCCCTTTTTTGCACGCGAAAGGCGGAATGGTCTTTCCAATTTATGTAACGGTATTGATTTAGGGATTATTTAATTTTTTAAGAGTTGCCACTTGGAATTGAGTTGTGGTGTTTCAAGTCACCTTTTTGTTTAATCCCTAATCAAAAGGAACTGACTCTTTAGTTTTGGTCTGTGAACTAGAAATTCAGATCTGACATTCTGTTGACCGATGGGAAGATACTATGCATCCCTCGAGTTCCGTGGTTCTGACAAAGTCACGTTTATGTACTTATAGTTTAAATTCTAATTATTATTTGATTATATTATTACATGCCATGATTTGCTCTTATTTATATATTTTAATTGTTGAAATTTTATCAATCTCAAATTGGATGCATAACTATATTTTCGGTTTTTGACATATAAACAGCTTAAGAGCATAACTACTTTCTTCTCTCGAGTGTGTTATCTAATATTCTATGTATCACAACTTGACTTTAATTAGATAAAATATTTGTCAAAATAACCAAGTTGTATAACCACATCTTAAATTTTTTTAAATGTTTTAAAAAAATGTGTAACCACATTCTTAATTGAAACAATTTTCTTTTTAATAAATTAATAAAATAGTTTGGCCAAGATGTGTAACCGCACCCTTGAATTTAACCAAGATATGTAACCACATTTTTTAATTTCCTAAGTATCTCAAAAATATGTGGAACCACATTCTTAATTGAGATGAAATTTCTTAGCGATCCTAAATGTTTGGTCTAACATTAAAAGGAAAGATTTATTCCATCTAAATAAAACCAACTAAAATAAAATAAATAAATGTTGAGCATACAATATATACTTTTGATATGATTTCTATATCCTTATATTTTTATTTTATATTTGTATTATTCTTAAAGTTAACGGTAAACTAAAAATATATTTTTCAATTTAACAAAATATTAATGAATTACAAAAATAATTCTCATTTATTTTATAAAAATAAAAATGACAATAATTTCTTTGAGCCTAAAAATCTACTTTATTCTTATTGACATATAAATCAAGTTAGTAACAAAGGAATAAAATAAACAAGGAAAGTAATTACCAATTATGATTATATTTACTCATTAATTAAACATAAAGCTTAAGCAAATATTCTTTTAAATTTAATCATTAACCAAACAAACTATAAGAAAACATATCAAATAGTTACATCAAATTCTATAAATAAATTAAGAGTGGGGTAAAGTTGAATACCGCAAAACCTTGCTCGAACCTCGATTAGAACACCCATCAAGTTTTTGTAGGTGATTTGTGATGGTATATGTATTTGTGTTGATATGACAATAATGAATAAAAAAGAAAAGATGTGAATCTATGATTATCATTGAAAGAAGAATAAAATTAAAAAATGGAAAATGCATAAGTATCCCGTCAACCTATGCTTGAAATCTCAGAGACACACTTATATTATAATAAGGTCCTATTACCCTCTGAACTTATTTTATAAATAATTTCTACCCCTTTTCGACCTACGTGGCACTAGATTGTAAAAAAATGTCAACAAGCGTTGGGCCCACAAGATAGCGTCATGTAGGCCGATAAGGGATAGAAAATTATTTATAAAATAAGTTTTAGAAAATAATAGAACCTTAGTATAGTATAAGTGTGTCTATGAGATTTGAGCATAGATTGGGCTACTTGTGCATTTTCCTACAAAAAAAAATGAAACTTTTGGTTTTAGTGTGATTTTGTAGTGTGTGTTTTTTCCCGTGCATGTCTGTATTGGATGATTTTCCCTTTTTCTTTTTCGTGTGAGTGTGTATTTTGCCTTCTTCTTTTTTCTTTTTCTTTTTTTTGATCTTTTTTGTCTTTTCTTATTATTATTCCCCTTTGTTTCTGTCTTTTTTTTTTTTTTTTTTGTAGTCGTGTGTGTTTTATAGTGTAGTTTGTATAGGGTGAATTGTGTGAGGGTGAGTGGAGTGTTGTAGTGTGGGAAGTGGGTTTGAAAATGGGGTGAGGGTAGATGTAGTGGGGTAGTGTGTAGGTATATATAAATATAATTATTAATTAATTATTTCAAATTAATATAAATTTAAAAAAAGTTAAATAGTCAATTAAAAAAATAATTAAGAAACACTAGTTTATTTATTAAATATATACACTAAAAGAAAACATATATTTTTGAATATTTTCTTCTTTTTTGAATAAATTGAAAACATCACTTACCTAAAACATGTCTCTATTTTTGTGGTATTCAAATATTTTTATATTAAACTTACTAACATATAATAAAATCAAAATATTTAATTTAAACGTAAAAGAAATATTTAACCATTAAAATTTGTTTTAAACATCAAGTTCGGTAAAAAATTACGTGTCTACAAGCACCAACTCCGTATTATTAAATTTTCATCTTCCACATCTTCAACATGTTATGGAAATCCTTTTTCAGGTCAACATATATAATTAAAATTGTTCTCATATTATGAGTTCAACGCAATCGTAATCTCTATTTGTTGTTCCTTTTTTTGTTTTTGTAACGATTTTGCTCCCATTGTTATAAAAGAGTCAACGGAAAAAATTTAAGGCTGGAAAACTTTTTGGTAGTAACTTGAATGAGAGACCTAATTATAAATTTTATCACACGAATATATAGTAAACACGTTAAGGAGCTCGTATGACCTTACAAATTCAAATTCGAGCGAGTAGAACTACTCAAACTGACCTTAGCAGCATCTAGTTGTTTTTTAATGTCATGAATTGAAGTTGGTGTTGTGAAATGGAGGTTTCAAACTCTAATTGTGACATTTTGTCTCCGTGTAAGCAGCCAAAACGCGATTTATACCCCAGCCTTGGCTGGTGTGGCAGGACGGGGTCCGCCAGAGCGGGCCAGTCGCGACTTAAGTCGGGACAAAACCCCCAAAATGTTATTATTCTGCAATTTTCATTCTTGAGAGCTAAGAGAAGAACCAGGGAACGTTCTTGATGATTTTCCACATCTTCTAGCACTAAAGGTAAGGATTTTAGTCCCCGAATTCATTTTTCACCATAGAACTAGGACTCTTGGTTATTACTAGTGGAGGAGGGTTTTTGGACTGAAATTGATGGTGGGAAGAAGTCGTATTTGCACCTTAGGATCATGAGTTTGGTCTTGGGTTATTAGGTTTGTTATAATCTGAGTAAATTAGACTTTAATAATTGATCCTTGCGTTATATTATTTATGTGTAGACCTAGAATAAGCGAAAAGAATCCTAAAAAAGAAAAATCAAGTTTCTTAGGAGGATTTATGCTTGGGTTTGAGGTAGGTGTTGCATGATATATGTTGGTGATTAATTCATTGTGATGCATGTATATACGTGAATAAAGCATTGTGATCAAACCCAATGAGATGAGAACGAATGATTAAATGTATGATGTGACTGTATGATTTTGTGAATGTACATATGAGTGTAATTGTGAATGTGATTGTGTTGAATGGATCGGGTGTCACGTTCCGACACACTAAATTGGATTGGGTGCCGCGTTTCGCCGCATAAATGGGATCGAGTTCCACATCCAGCGCACTAATTTGGTTTGGATACCACGCTCCTGTATACTAACAGTTTGAGTATGAATTTCATGAGAGGACCATTGAATTGTCATAACTACTTGTTGAAGGGAATGTGGAATTGTAAGTTGTTCACAATTGATAATCGGAATATGTGTTTACATTATGTGCATGTCATATTTACCTTGTGGTGATTATAGGTATATGTTGTGTTTACTGGAATAGCCGTGTGATCATAGCAGTACACTGTGGTTGTATATCGATACTGCACTTACTCTTTCTTTGTTGAGTACATGACATCTTTAGGCGGCTACTGATAGACCTCAGTTATGAGAGTAGTGATCGAGATTGGATTCCAAGGGTGTGCCAGCTCTTTCAGGCTTTCATGAAGTTCCTCATTTTGTTTATTCCATTTGTTTCAAACTCAGACTTTCTAATTAGACTTACTCGTACGTTTAGTTTGAGTTGTACTCAATTTCCTTAGACATGTTGAACTTTAGATGTTTTAGTACATTACTTTCAGATTCTAGGGCTATTATTCGCAATGTTTTAGTAAGGAGTGGTTAGACTTTTGGATTTATGAAAACTCCACTTTAATTTCGCATTTAAATCTGTTTTTGTATCTTTAAATGTTTAGTTCTTGGGTTAGCTGATTAGTATTGATGGTTTTTCCATCGGAGGGTGAGTGTTGAGTGTCAATCTCGATGGTATGGATCGCGACACATCCCTACCTTAGCTTGGGTTGCAATTGTCTAGACCGGAAAAGGGTAGATAATTATTTATAAAATAAGTTCTGGGCAGAGGGGGAGGGGGGGAGAGTGATAGAACCTTAGTATAGTATAAGTGTGTCTCTGAGATTTCGATAGTCGACTATTTTGGTATTTTAATGGTCTAAGTTTGGTTTTATATATCCTGACTACGATAAATATCAGCAAAGTCCGCCAACATTCAATATACCGACTACTCAAAAATAGTCTGTTATTCACTCACAAAAATTTATTTTCCAATTATATTTTGAGTATTATAGAAATGGCTGACAGTGAAATTTTGATAAAGATAATTATGTGAATTCAATAGTTGATTCAGTGCATTTAGAGGTGAGCCGGCCGGCAGATTGAATATTCATATGTCCACGTCATGTTCCACTGAAAAATCATTTAGCTCACCCACTAATGCAGCCCTATTTTTAAAAAATAATAACTTATATATGTTGTTTATTTAAAATAGAAATAATTATATGTATTATTAGTGCTATGATTTCTATTAAAGAAATTGCATATGATATGAATATAAATTTGATTTTGTAAAAAATAATTTCATAAAAATATGGATAACGAAATCACTAACTCCGTTGAAGAATACTTAGAGTTGATTGATTGATATATATCGAGTAAATCAAACTATTTTTTCACTTCAAAATAGATTTGAATCAATTGAAGCATATAAAAGTATATTTGATTTCTTATTTAGTGGTAATATATTGAGATTACTAGATGGTGATTTTCTTTTTTCAAATATTGTCTTAACATTGAACTTTTTTTGACACATAATAGTTATTCTGATATTGATGGTTTAGATTTATTTTTTGAATGAAAAACGTTAAAAGATAAATAATACAAGTAGAAGATAATGATGTAATGATAATACTCAATCAAATAAATAGACTTGATTCTTTTTCAAGTACACATATTATTTGTTGGATAATGTTAACAGTTCCTATAACCGTTGCCTCAATAATTTTTTTCGAAATTAAAATTGATTAGATCTTCTTAAAGATCAACAGTGTTTTAGAGATAGATTGAATGAATTAGTTATATTATCATTTGAAAAGGAATTATTAAAACAAATTGATTAAAAAACAGTATTTAATGACTTTGTATATAAAATAGCTTGAAAAATAGATTTTAAAATAAAAGTGCATATGATGAAAAATGATAAATTAGAGCCTCTCTCTTAAGTTTCGCTTTAGGCCCCCAATGTGTTGAGTCAACCCTGCTTTTAAGTCCTTTTTTTTTAATCTTGAAAGGTGAAAAATAACTTAAAATAAGTTTAAAATAACTTGAAAAAAAAGTAAAAGTATGTTACACCTGCTTTTTGTTTTTTCACTTAAAAGTTATTTAGGTTTTACTCTCTTATTTTTTTTTACTAAAAAGTATTTTTTAGGTTAATCTAAACGAGCTCTAAAACATCAAATACGAAACAACAATATCTATCAAAGGAACAAGAGAGGACACAAATAAGTTAAATTGCCCGTTGTCAAAATCAGGAGGAAGGTTAGAGACTTTCCAATTTCCAATTTCAATTTGGGGGCATATTTATTTTTAGTGCCTGCTTGCAAATTATTGGATGGTAATTATCCGCCGAATAATTATACAATCTAGTAATTATCTGTCTAATAACTATACAATTTAGTAATTACATCGACTCGCTTATGTGTCGCAATACAATTGCAATGTAATTATAAGAGTGTGTTTGGTTTCACCTTAAGTGCATTCGTAAGGTTATATTAATAGTAAAAGTTAATGATCGAAAATTTAAATAATTATTAGACAAATAAAGGTCTTTAAAAATGATATTAATTTAAATATTTATGATTTATATATATTAAATCAATCATAAAAAACTAAAAGCATAAGATATTATTAAAACATTTGGGAAAAAATAATCTATATCAAGGCTAACCTAAAAATTAATGACTTGTAATGTGAAATCTCAATTCATATTGCTAAAACGAATTAAACAAAAAATATAACATAAATTTGAAATTCCAAAAAATTAAGACAATATTCTTATGTCAAATTCCAACATAACGTATATAAATATGATATATTTTTAAAGAGAAAAGAGAAAAAATTAAGTTTATAATCTTATTCAACAATGAATTCTATCCTTTAAAAATTAGAATACGCACAAAATTATGCTAGTAAAAACAAATAAATAAATAATATGAAAAATTGAATAGAATACCACGAAAAAGTAAAGATTGAGAGTGAAAAGAAAATGAAAAATAAATAACAAAAATATATAAAATATTAGAACAACAAAAATAATTTTTTCTAAAAAAATAGCAATAAAAAAATAAATAAAAATGAGAATTAAAAATATAAATAAAAGGAAGATTTTTTCTAAAAAAAAATAGCAATAAAAAAATAAATAAAAATGAGAATTAAAAATATAAATAAAAGGAAGAAATAATTTTTAAAAAGTTTCATATAATTATATGGTGTAACTACACCTGATTCCTAACCCTCACTTAGGAATTGAGGAATGTAATTACTACCCTTCAATTACACTCAGTTCATCCCTTGTCAAGTAATTACTTGGTCTATCGAACATGTCAAAGAGTATAATTACAATCAATTACATATGGCTTTTCAAACAAGTCTTTAATTAGTGTCTGTTTAGAGAGTCACATTGGTAATTGAATTTGATATGATTGAATGTACTTAAATTGTCTGACATGTTTGGTTGACCATGTAATTACTTGACCAACATGTAACTTTGTATAATTGACAACGGGTAATTACAATCTTCAATTTATAGGGGGGAATTGGGAATTGTAGTTAAAGTACATAATGTAATTACAAGCTGATTACTTTTTAATTTTTTCTTTTTATTCATGTTTTATTTTTTGTTTAATTTATTTTTTATTTTTATCATTACTGTTTTCTAAAATATATGTATATTTTTTAATTTATGTTATTTATATTTCATTTCCTTCTCATTGTCAACCTTTACATCATGTGATTCCATGCAATTTTCGCACTATCTATTTTTTTAGTGATATATTTTGTTAGTATTCTATTTTTTAATTTAAAGCATGATTTATTATGAAATAAGGTTGTGGTCTTATGGGCTTATGTTTTTTTTTCTTTTAAATCATACTTGTGTATGTTTATGTTGATATTTGACATTAGAATATTATGTTAGATTTTTTATTTTGAATTTGAAATTTATATTATATTTTATATTTTATTTGTTTTAGGAGTATTAACACGTTGTTTTTGTCACGGTCCAAAACGAGTCGTAAGGACACCCACACTAAATCCCCTAGGTGGGAGAACCAACGAATTTAATCCCAACTTACAAACTACAATCATAATACGGAAGCTCAAAACTTACTAGATTTCTTTTCCCAAAACCTAAAAGTCATCACAGCAAGTACATCTAATCTCCAATTACTAAGTCTAAGAGTATCAAAGACACCAAAATAAATGAAATAAAGTAATTCGTGTCCAAAAACTAAGGACATCAGGTAATGACTGAGAGAATTCAACCCAAGCTCGAATGAATAACTCATCCTTAAGCCTGATATGCCGAGACTGTCAAAAGCTGAAGGCAAGTCAAAGTCACTGGTACACCCAATGCACTCCATAAAAGGAAAACGGAAACACAAGTAGGGCTCAGTACGAGGCAACATGTATTGAGTAGGTATCATCGGTCAACCCAAAATAGAAAGTAATATACAATGAATAATAGTATGAACTCAACTACAGCACTTAACAGGTGATAAGAAACAAAAAAAAACATGAACAAGTGTCAACAACACTAAAGTAAGTATGTAATAAGTCAACAATATCAAGATCATTCATGAGGACTCATGCCTCCAACCAAACCATTTGGGGAATTGATTTCTTTGAGATTTAGTACATTCCGTTAATTCAATATCTTTTTTCTTTAATGTTACAATGTCGGAACGTGACACTCTGACAAGAATACCGTGTCGAAACGTGACACACCGATCCAAGAATATCGTGTCGGAATGTGACACTCCGATCCAATTATACCGAGCCGGAACGTGAAACTCTGATCCAAGAATACTGTGTCGGAACATGACACTTCGATTCAAGTATACCGTGTCGGAACGTGACACTCCAATCCAAAAATACCGTGTCGAAATGTGACACTCCGATCCAAGAATACCGTTAATTTATCCTTTATTATCACCACTTTCAATTCATTTTTATATTATTTCATCAAGCCTTCTTCATTCAAGGCATCACTTCGAGAGGGTTCAAGAATATAAATTCCATGGTCTCAGGATTTTAGACCAATCACAAAACACACAAGCAAGTTATACAACCACAAAATCAAGTACAAAGAAAACTTCATAATATCATTCAATGCATATCAATCACTATTAAGAGTTTGCCATCAAATAGTATAAACCATTTCCTACCTCCACCAAAAAACCGAAGTCAAGCAAATTACTTTTTCAATAGTTTTCCTTTCCGCAGTGCCTTCGAACCTTTCTAATCTATCAAGTATATATGCGTAATTTGTAAGTTAACGAATTTCGAAACACTCATGTTATTCTATGTCTAGCCTAGACCCAAAAACACACCTAATTTTAGGGCCCGTTTGGCCATAAATATATTTGGGAAAAATTTGGCAAATAATGTTTGTCCATACAATTTGCCATTATTTGGCAAATATTTTTGGCAAATATCCCAAATTTCCAAATACTAGTTTTTTCTAGTATTTGGGCCAAATCTCATTATTTGGGATATTTTGAAAATTAAAATTTTACCCCAATCTTTTATCTTTTACAAAAACACCCTCTCTAGTTTTTGCTTGCGTTGTATTACATCATTTTTTACGTGAACACCAAAATAGTGATGAAATATTTAGTGAATATTAAATAATGATATGATTGTTGATGAAAATTATTAAAAATTGGCTTTAGGTAACAAAGTCATGTACTTTGTCTGCTTCACGATACATGGAATAATTCTTGTTGCACTCACTCCAAATTACCACATCGTTTTAGTGTCATGGACATTATTTGTTATTGTTGTAACGAACATTCAATTGACTTGTAATACAAACTTTTAGTTAGTTTTGATAGTTTTTAAAACTTGTGGGTATAAATCATATTTTTCTTAAAAGTTGAAATATATTTCCCAAATTTTATGGCCAAACAGATGGTGAAATTTCACCCAAATTTTCACTCAAATAATATTTGCCAAGAATATTTGGAAATCTATGGCCAAACGCTAGCTTACAATCCACTTCCTAAAGTTCAAATCTAAGGTAAATCTTAACTCCTCCAATTAACATAACTTTAATAAAATTTAACTAATTCAATACACCTAAGATTAATTACCTATCTCAATATATATAAAATTTAAATTATAATATGATAACAAAATTATAAAGTTTAGAAATTAAAGTTACTGGTTACGAAACTAGTGACAACCAACACCTCAACCATATAAGTGTATATTCTAATTCTTAACATCAAAAATCAATAAAATGCCTCAATGATTTGGTAATCATTACAAATGATTGCAGGCACCATGTTGGCAGCAATAATATATATTCTAATATATATAAATATTTTTAGACCATCGAAACAATTTAAAAGCCCATCTAACATTATAAGAAAAACAAATTGTGAACTAGTGACTTTCAAAGCTAAAAAAAATTATAAAATATGCATGATCCATAATTTCCCAATTCCCTTCCTATGATAATGACGACTTTACAGAATAAGAAAATTAAACTACAGATCAAATTTTCAATTTTTCCATTAAACATACCACCTTAATGATTTAGAAATCATTAATCATTATCTACTATGATTAACTAATCATTGATTTAATAGCCATTAGTAAACCACTATTAATTGCTAAATCCAAAAATACATACCGATTTGGTATCTGGGGTTGCTGCCTTCGATGTGCGGCTTCCTCTTTCTCTTCTTTTTATTTTTATTTTATTTCCTATGGATTATTTACTAACCTAAATATTAAATGGATTATAAAAGTGATGAAAGTGATCCACTACTAATCTTAATTATTTAAATTACTCCATACTTGTATAATTATGGTTAAAATAGTCCGAAATACCTATTTAGAATCTATAGAAATAGTCTTCTATGCAATGAAAAACTATAGTCGTCAAAACGACCAAATTGATCGTTACACTTTTGCATTGCAAGTTATTTTTATAAGTTATGCTTGATAGATTATATTTTTATTAAATATTTTATAATTTTATGATGTTATATTTATAGTATTACTTTTTTTGTCAAACATGTATTCATGATGTTCATAGAAATTATGTACTTTTAGTATTATAATTAATTTAATTAAAAAATATTTATTTAAAAAATAATTAATTTTTTTAATAATATTTATTAAGAAATATTTTTTTTTTGAGATTTCCTTAAATCCATCCATTCTTAAAATGACTCATTGTGTGTCCCGTTATTTATTGGCTCGAAGAAAAGTTTCATTTACAACACATGCATTGGTACATTAATATATATTCCCATTCTTTTTCAGCACTACTTTTATTTCCATAATAGTTATTTTAGAAAGAGGATGAGGAGTATATACAAAAAGGGAAAAAATAGAAGATGTCTGGAGAAATGTGTCCAAAGACAATTAAGCTTTTATTCAAATTTTGAATATATTTGAAATAAAAAAAAAGCTAGAACAGACAATATATTTTCTTATATATTTATAATTTGAATAAAAGATGTCTCTGAACACAACTCTCTTTCTATTTGTTTTTTTTTCATTATATATAAACTTCTTCTCCCGTCTTTAAAATGATGATAATGAAAGCGACAAAAATGTCGAGACAAAATGGGCAATATGGTATATTGTTGTAGCTTGACATTTGTGGTGAAAGAACTTTTCTTTGAGCCAAGGTATAATAGATCATACAAGGAGTCACTTCAAGGATGACTTGGTTAAACGAAGCCCCCGAAAGAAAAGTTGATGGGATAATTTTTTTAATTTTTCATAGCAAAGAAGGATTTTACTACAACTAATCAAGTCCAAACAACAGCTACAACAAATTTTAGTAGACATTAGACGCTGATTCAAAAAAATGTTCATCAATTTCTTCCATCTCAACTTTGTAGGGCAGATTTCAACCATGACCTCTATAAATGATTCGAGGCTTTGTGATATAACTATTCTAGCTTGGGTCAAGGCTAATTTTACTGAAGTTCAGGAAAATGTCAATTTGAGTCTTCTTGATATGAAAAATTATTTCTTCATCTTTGATTAATCTCGAGCCTAGATAAAGTCTTCATATAACAATTCCTCAAATGATGCCTAGGGGCTATGGTAAACATTTGTTAGAAAAAATGGGAGACCGACAATTGATGAACATTTATTCAATCAACATTTGATGTTTTTGCGGAAAACCTATTGTTGATGTTGCTGGGAACTGTTGAGTTAATAGTAGAATTATAGAAACATATTGCTATTGTTGACTTGAAAGTAATAAAAACAACTTTTCTTTGTGTTTTTTTATAAAAAAAAAATTCTTGAACTCACCCTAGTATTTGCTGCTATTCATTGGGTTAATTAAAATATTATTTGATAATATATGTATTGGTAAATCAACATACCATGCTTTCTTTTTTTTCCAACATTTTAATTTGTTCGTTCAATGTTCATCGTCTTATAGAGAAAATGAGGATTGAGGGGTAGAACAAAGAGAAAGAAAAATAAAAGAGGCAAGGGGCATTGAAATTGGAGACATGTTAACTTTTATTTATGGTTTTAGATATATAAAAATTATGGTGACTATTTTACATATTATTTATTTTTCACAAGTACAATTATTTTATTTCTCAAAAAGAAAAGAAAAGGAAATGAGTAGATCAATAACTTATCTGAACGTACTAAATTTTAATTATTATTTTGATATTTAATTTGAAAAAATATTCCTAAATTTAGTGTAATTTATTCAGAACCCCCTAAATTAGTAGAAATATTACTTACCCGTCTGACTTTGACTATTTGATAATCTTTACTCTTACATGATATCATCATTAGTGAGTGAGATACACTCACATAGACTTTTTTATTTATGTGACATTTTTTTTATGATAATTTTTTTTCAAAAGAAATTTTACATTATTTTCTATATCGAAAACATTGCTAGAACTTCACTTTTTACAAAAAAGATGTATTTGTATAAAATGATGAGAATTGCTAAACTTTTATTTTAAATATTTTATCCAAAAGTAAGAAATGAAATCTTGAAAAAGATAGTCATTTATGTATATATAAAATTTAAAAAAAATATGTTATATAATTGTTTCCTTTTTTTTCTGCTAAATTTTTTATTTTCACTTAATATGAAGGAGGTCTTACTAACTATTATAGACGAACAAATTGTTTGAAAGAAAGAGGGGGCAATCATGATGTACGAAGACACTTCATCTACTTCTTAGATAGTGTCAAACAAACATTGGCAATGGAAACATGACAAGACAACTCACATTGTTATCTCCACATATATGGTAAGTTAGGGAGTCCAAATCTTAAGAAGTAGCAAATGTATAACCGTTTAGAATTTATAAGAATTAGTTGAGGTCGTTTTTCATATTTGATATCACTTAAAAATTCATAGATCTTCAATTACAAGTCATATATAGCTATTTGAATCAGAAATACCTCAATTACAAGTCATATATAGCTATATGAATCAGAAATATTCTCAAATAATAAATATAAATTTAATGAATGAAAGAGAAATAGAAAGGGATGACTCTTTCATTTCTATGGTTGAAGTATAACTATAAATATTGATTAAAAAATGTAATTAAAACATGAAAGAAGCAAATTTTGGATGAAACATGTCTTAATATAGTACAATTTGAACTCAAAAGTAAGAGTTACTTTTTATCATGACACATGAAATCAAATAAGGAAGGATGTTAGCTCTTAAAATCATGCTATAGCATTCATATATGAGCAAATACAATAGTTGAAATAGCCAAAGATAAAGAAAAATGTGAACTTCTTGAAAGTAAAAGAAAAAAAAGAATGAATCAATTCTAAAATTTACCCTAAGCACAAACAACTAGATTAAATTAGAAATGCAAAATTGAAACTCATATAAAGAAATGAATCTATTGAAGCACAAAAATAAAAAAAGAATTTGGAAAAGGGCCTAAAATACCCTCGATGTATTGGAAATGGTACAAAACTACCATTCATCCACCTATTGGCTCCAAAATGTCCTTCTCATTCATCTATTGGCTCCAAAATATCCTTCCCATCCACCTTTAGGTTCAAAATTGACCACTTATTTAATGATTTTAAATTTTAACTATTTATATATATATTTTTAAATATTTGGCGTTCAACTCACCCAATTAATAAATCAATTCTAATATCAAAATCGTCCTAAACACTACTAAGACGCATCGAAATCACATATTCTTGAAAATAACATCTAAAATTATATTCGAGTATGAATTGAAGCCCCAATGAAATTTAGGTTTAGCCTCTTATTTAGGAGGATACTTTCAATGGGATTCTCTATCAAGCTTGAATTCAAAATTTATGATCAAAGGTAAAGAAGTAATACACCCCGAATTAATTCGTACACTTTTTAAATATAGTTTTATAAATATATATGATTTATTTTAAATATTAAAACTATAATATATCATTTTTTTAAAAAGCTATCTATAAATAATATCACATATTGGAGATGAAAGAATAATAGAGATGAACATAGTCAGACTTTTAAGTTTATTGGTAAATATTATTTAGACACTAGAATTATAATATGTTTTGATTAAGAACTTGAATGTATCATAATGTGCTTCTATAGCCATTTTCGCCTCAAAATTTTATAAACCGAAAAGGGTCTAAAATATCCTCAAAGTATTGAAAATGGTACAATTTACCCTCCATCCACCTATTGGCTCAAAAATACCCTTCCCACCCACCTATTGGGTCCAAAATACCCTTGTCATCCACCTTTTGGTTCAAAATTGACCACTTATTTACGGTTTTATATTTAAACTATTAAAAAAAATTTTTTAAACACGTGGCGCTCAACTATTTTTTATAATTTAACTTATTAGTATAATTTATAAATCAATCCACTACCCACTCATTACTAGTTAAACCATCCAAATTAATAAATCACTCACATTATTAATGCAACAACTGAATAGCTACTGCCAATTGAGTAATTTTAAAAATTTGAGACGAAAATATCTATAAAAGTAAATTATCATACATTCAAGTGTCTAAATAAAAATAACCGATAAACTTAAAAGTCTGATTATGTTCATCTTAATTATTCTTACGTCTCAATTATGTGATGTTACTTCATAGGTAACTTTTTTTTCAAAATAATATATTAAAAGTTTTAAAACAAATCATAAATATTTATAAAATTATATTTTAAAAAAGTGCATGAATTAATTCGGGATGTATTACTTCTTTACCGTTAATCATAAATTTCTAATTCAATCTTGAAAGAGAAACAAATTAAAAGTGTCCTCCTAAATAAGCGGCTCAACATAAATTTAATTGGGACTTCGATTCGGACTCAAATAATTTTTGATGTTATTTTCATTAATCTATAATTTCATCGTGTTTTAGTAGTGTTTATGACGATTTTGATATTATAGTTGGATTATTAATTGGGTGAGGTTTAGTTAGCAATGGGTGGGTTTTGTTTTAATTAAAGTATTGGTTAATTAGTTTAGTTATATTTTTAAATTAATTAGTTCATAGTTAAGTTAATTATTTTATTTGATTAAGATTAAAGAGCTCAATAGTTTAATTATATTAATTCATCTTATTTAATTATTAGCGGAATTTAGTGAATGAATTCAATTAGGCTACGTTTGAAATTTCGAATGACTATAATCAGAATCCGTGTGGCCAAGTCTTACGTCCGTTTCTTTCGGCCATTCCAGAAACCTAGCCCACTCACATTTCCTTTCAATTCCCGGCCCAACCTCAACCCACCAATACAACAACGTACAATACCAAAAGATCCAACAACAACAACAACAAACATCACCAGACCCCTGTACAACGTAGCTTCTCGTGAACCCAACAATAAATTTGACACAACAACCCACCAAAATTGATTCAATTGTGCGTGTCGTCTTCCCCTCCCCCCCTCTCTCCCTTATCTTCTTCATACGAGAATAATTCAGGTGTAATGGTTCATCCTTACTCCTTGAATTGGACGACTCTCATCATCTATCTGTTGAAAATTGTACACGATTGGTACAAATGGTAGCTGACCAACCTATTGAGGAATAGCTAAGAGCTAAGTATTAGCAGTAAAGTGAGTTGGAGGAGGTTGTTAGAAGTTCGTTACAAATCTGTTAATGAAAAACAAAATTAGTTAGAAAATGCATTTAACATAATGATGTGCTATATAAAGGACATCTCTTACATCGTATTCAATTTTCTAATAGAGATAAAATCTACTCTTTCTGTATCTAAAACTCTATTTGCACTATCATCCATGGAAGTTTACTACATAATTACAAACTTCTCATGGTATCATAGCAGCGGGATTGGTACCAATTCATCAGCTGCAAGTAAGTTGAAATCGAATCCTCAGTTATGGAGGAATTAACTATATCAAACTAGAGAACAAACATCCACTCTACCTTCAAGCTTCATATATGCCACCTGCAGTTCTAATTGGGACAGAGCTTACAGGTGACTATGAAGTAAATATCTAAGGCTGATATTATTGGTGAAAAACAAGCTAGGTTTTGTGGATGGAACTTAATTAAAATGTACTTTCAAAGGTGACTTATCTACTCAATGGGAAAGGTGTAATGTTACGGTGCTTTGATGGATTACCAACACTATAGCTCCAAAACTAATTACCATAATTGCGTATGCTTCGAATGTCAAACATGTATGGGATGATTTCAAGGAGAGATTTTATAAATCTAATCTCACGAGAGTGTATCAACTGTGGGTAGACGTATCTTCTCTCAAACAAGGTATTGATTCTATCTTAACCTATTATTCAAAATTGAGAGATTTTTGGGATGAATTAAATATGTCTGTACCAGCTCCTTTGCATAGTTGTGATGTGGCTAAGCCCTATAATGAACACCTATGTCAGCAAAGGTTGTTAATGTTTCTAATAGACCTAAATGTGTTGTACAATCATGTGAGGAGTGGCATTCTGCTTAAACCCCTTGTTCCCACTGTCGATCAAGCTTATGCTAAAATGATACAAGAGCAGAGCCAGAGGTTACCAGGTGTAGTAGACATTAACAGGGAGCCTCTTACTTTGCTGGTTAATAGAAGATAAGGATTTAGAGGAAAGAAGCTACTGGATATTGCTTGTGAACATTGTGGTTACAAAAATCACTGATCTAAGGATTCCTATATAATCATAGGTTACCCTGCATATTTCAAATGCAAAAGGAAGGGAGGACAAAATGCTTCTCCAGGAGGCAACAATGGTTATAGATCAAGTAATCTCACTCAAAATGTTGGTCCAAATATCATGCCCTATGCTAACAATGCAACTAATGAAGGACAGGGACATGGTCTTCAGCTAACTGAGGAGGAATACAATCATGTGCATAATATCATACTCAATTCAACTCTCTCTTGTCATGCCCCGAGCCTACACCCTGGACATGGTGGACACTTGGAGACGATTGCTGGCCCCTAGTGAACCCTTAGCCTGACTTATTTACTCAGTGAAAGACATAAAACATTAATACAAGGATGCTAACTAACTCAACTGTCTGGAACTCAAATCAAAATGTTTTAGAAATAAACATTTACCTTAGCCAAAATGGCAACTCAAATATGAAAATAAGTTAATAACAAAATTATGATGGAAGAAATAACATTTGGCTGACTATCTATGAAGCCTCTAATAACTAAAAGATGGATGTTGGGACAGACCCCACAACATACTAATGAACTAAACTAGAACGCAATGAAAATGGATCTTTCGAAAAGCAAGGAGGCTTACCAACTGACTCTTAACTGCTCACTGGATCAACAGTGCACTGGAATTCCGATCCTAATTACATGTGTCTGCTTCATAATACGATGCAGGCCAACTGACATCAATACATTTAATGTACGAGTATACGAGTTGGAGTACTAAACAACATAGGCTTGAAGGAGATTCTGAAGGAAACACTTACCTTAACTCTTCTCAACTCATGTATACTTAACTAGAATTATTTCAATATTAAGCAATTTAAAAGCAAGTACATAATAAAGAAAAGCTATTTTAAAAAATGTGGTAAACTCTGTGTGTGTACGCAAAGATACAAAATAACTCTAAGATGTACATAAAAATACAAAATAACATGATGTCAATTTATAATCATAATAAAAGACATCATGCTTCCTCTCAAATTCTACTTGTGCAATACATGAATAAAGTCACATACCCTCATTCATACTAAGCAGAACCTCTTAAGAAACCATGCAACTACTGTTGTGGTGGTTTCTCTAACCGACAACCATCACTTAAGAGCTATAGTGATGATACAACACTTTACATCGCGCTCCAAGGACCGACCTATACCTTGCCATCAGTATAGGAAGCTAACTTAACTCAGTGGATCCTCTTGCTTAACTTATGTGATCATCTAAAAAGTATAACCCATTAATACCCATGATGACTACAAGTTTTTCATGGAAACTTGAGCTAATATGAACTCTCATCCCCACATTGGTGCTCAATACTACTCCCAAAAATGCACTTTAGCTCATGCTTTTGAAAACAACTTTCTTTCTTTGGGATGAGATAATTGCTCAACACTTAGCTTTTAAAAGCCCTCTTGGAATCAATGTTCCCCTTGCTCAAAACTCTTTTGGAAATCTTAGTTTTCTCTTATCTTAAATGTGAAATTATTTATAAATTTTTTGGGAATATTTAGTTCCCTATATATTTTTGAGAAGTGAACTCAACTCTTTACTCTTAGCTTAACTTGAAACTTGAGCCTTTAAAACGAAGTTATAACGTTTGTTAAAGACTTATTAAACTTGAAATGAACTTCTTATAATTATCTTATCTCTTCACTCAACTTTATCCTTAAGTCTTAAGACGAAGTTAAAAGCATTTGTAAAAGACTTCTTGAAAGGACAGTAAGAACTTTCTAGACTTGTCTCTAAACTTTCCTTGAATTTGAAGTTATGAATTCAAGGTTGTAATTCATGTTTCTGGATAATTTGTATATGTTTAGAACCAATTTCGGGTACTTGGAATCAATGGGAACTGTTAAAGCACTTTAGAAAAGCTTAAACGGACGAAATAACAAAACTGGGTGAAAATGACGTTTTGGGCGCGTCTGGGGCGTGCCGCGCCAGCCTCACCTTATCGAGGCACCATTCTGGCGCGCCGCCCCAGTTTTCTTGGCTCTATGGGGTTGCGTCGCACAAACTTGTTCCTTAGGCAAAAATCTACCGAATTTCCTCTCGTATTCTGACCTTAAATCATTTTAATTCGATTTTTTTTCTCAAATTCACCTTAGATTCATGTGTCCACATCATATATATACAAGGATCCAACCAATTGAATTCAAGAACAACACCTAGATTATCAAAGAACTCCTAAATCTCAACTCATGTTCAATAACAAAAGCAATTCATGAAGAATATTCATGAACATTCAAAAATTCAATCTTTTTAGGATGAAATCATGCTGAATCAAACATGCTTGAAACGTGGGTGAAGTAACCCAACTTTACGGAAGACTCACATACCTTTTTAGGGATCACCCTCGACGAAATCCACAAGTTATTCTTGACGAACTCGATGATCTTGGATCTCTTTTCCTTTCTTCTTCTCTTGCTTTCTTTCTCCAAAACCCTAACCTTTCTCCAAAAGTGTAAAATTGACCAAAGTTCAGTTTAGACCCTTAATAATATTACCAAAAACAAATTTAATTTTTGGGTAAGCAAAAAACCAAATTACCCTTTTAATTTCCGGATTGGGCATTTCCTTAATCGAACAACCCAACTTCCAAAGGGCATAACTCACTCATCCAAACTCAAAATTTTACAAACTTGGCGGCGTTGGAAAGATCTTTTCAAGGTATTTCCAACCATATCTGGAACTACACCTAACTCATCCTTATCTAGGAGTTATGGCTATTTGAAATTGTCCAAAATCTCACTTTTTCCTAACTTGAGAAAATTTTCAGATTTTAATTATTTTCAAAACTGACTATTTCAACTTCTAAAATTCTTCCTAGCTACTTCCATTTGTGAGATGTTACACCTCTGACGCTAGAGATGTGGGTAAATGCAAGGCAAATTTGGCAGTTAATGTGTCAATAACACCTACCGTTTTTGCACATACTTGGATCATTGATTCAGGCGCTACTCATCATGTTGAGTTTTCTAAGGACCTCTTAGCTGAGGATATATTAAAAAAAATCTAGTACTGTTAAGTTACCTATAGGAAATAAGTCTCACATTACAAGGACAAGAAATTCTATTGTGTTGGGAAGTCATGGAGTGCAGGATGTATTGCATGCACCAAACTTCAAATTCAACTTGTTGTCGGTTGCCAAGTTAACCAAAGAACTCCAATGCAGTGTCAGTTTCTTCCCTAAATTTTGTGTGTTGCAGGCACCTTCCAATGGGAAGGTGATTGGGACTGGTAATGATTATCAAGGATTGTACTTGCTAAAAGAAACATTCAAGGTGGTAGCCAGTTTTGTAGTCAAAGATGATGATTTATCCACTTTATGGTGTTTGCCGCTTGAGCATCCTTCCTTTCATGCCATGAAACACATTACTGATATTCATGTGAACCCTGTAGATCACACTAGTTGTCATATATGTCCACAATCCAAACAGAGTATTCCTAATAGCTTGCAAAAGTCTAGTTTTATTTTTGTAGATTTATGGATCTCTATAGAACTCCTACCTATGATAGAATACACTATTTTGTTACAATAGTAGATGATTACAGTAGGTTCACTTGGGCTTGCTTGATTTCATCAAATGTCTAGGATTTTACTGTATTGAAGAAATTTTTATTGATGGTGAACACACAATTTGAAGTTAAAGTGAAAATGTTAAGATCTGAGTTTATGAATCCTAATTGTAAAGAATTCTTTGATTCTCTTGGAATTGTCCATCAAACTTCGTGTGCATATACACCCCATAACATGCTTGGTTCGAGAGACAACATAGACACATATTGAACATGTAAGGTTATAATCTTGTGTTCCCATAACATTCTTAGTTCATTGTGTAAAGACATCAATCTATCTGATCAACAAAATTGCCTCAGCAGTCTTGAATGAGAAGTCTCCACATGAGATGTTGTATGCCATAACACCTCAACTAGCTCACTTGAGAGTCTTCGGATATCTTTGCTTCACATTTGTGCTACCTAGGACTGATAAATTTGTTGCAAGGGCCAAGAAAGGTGTATTTATGGAATATGCAGGAACACAAAAGGGATATAGGGTTCTTGATTGAGAGTCTAACTCTTTTCATACTAGCAGGGATATCACATTTGAAGAAAGATATTTTCCTTACAAGAATAATGATTTTGTAGATTCCACCAGTGTTACAAGATTCAAATGATTGTAATGCGATCAATCCTTCTATTCTACAAGCCATCCATGTTGCTTATGATCCTCCAGTTAGTTGTAAAATATTGAGACACCGGGTTCCTCTAATGCACCACCTCCCTCAGTAGTGGAGGACAACAGGGTTATGACTGATTCTGAGGACACAATTATAGGTGATGAAGAGTGCACTAATGCAGATGTTAGTTCTCCTCCAATCCCACCTGTTGCAGTGATCTCTAGTTCTCCTAAAACAAGACCAAGCAAGTCTGTTAAGCCTCCAATTTGGCATAAGGATTATCTTGTGCCTGCAGCTTCCAAACAGGCTCACCACACATGTCTTTATCCTATTAGTAATTATGTTGCTTATTCGAAATTGAATGGTTCCTACATGTCCTTCTTAACTTCCCTTTCAAATGTTTTCGAGTCTCATATATTCAAGTAAGCCTCCACAAGTCTAGATTACTAAATGCAATGCAAGAAGAACTTTCTGCATTGGAACTCAACAAGACACGGTCAATTGTGTATTTTCCTCCAGGAAAAAGGGGTATTGGTCTAAATGGGTGTACAAGTTCAAACTTAAAGCCAATTGTAAAGTTGAGAGATATAAAGCAAGGTTGGTTGCCAAAAATTATAGTTAACATGCAAGGTCAAATTATCATGAAACTTTTGCACCTGTTGTCAAAATGGGCATGGTAAGGATTGTTATTAGTGTAGCAGCCTCACACAAATGGCCATTTTACCAAATGGATTTCCATATACCTTCTTACAAGGTTATCTTAGTGAAGAAGTGTACATGGAAATGCGACAAGGATTTTAGAGTCGGGGGAAAACAAGGTGTTTAAGCTACTGAAATCTTTAATTTATTTAAAACAAGACTCCAGGCAGTGGAATATAAAGCTCACTGAAATGTTGTTGGATACTGGTTATACACAAAGTTCACATGATCATTCTCTTTTCACATAAAGAAATGGTCATGAAATGGCTGTGATTCTAATCTATGTAGATGATCTAATTCTGACTGGAAACTTGATCACTTTTAATCTTTAGATGTGCTACACGAATGAGTCCATTTCCGTGAGACTTATGTTTTCATTTAGTTTTGACCTGTGTGTTCGGACTCTTCAAAAGTTTCAACGGGTGCATGTCGGACTCATATATTTGGAAAATTCAACATGAGTGTGACATCGAAAGTGAAGTGTTTGCGCAACTTAGACTTGTACAGAGGTGTCATTCTCTCAGAAGAGAATACGATTGATCTTAATATTTATATCATATATTTAAAAGATTTAATCAGATACACACATTTCTTAAATATGGTATTAAATAATTATCTTAAATAAAACTCCTTAATTAATGGTCCATTAATAAGTCATTAAAAGAAATTCTACATCCCCGCTTCTCCCCCACCCCGTGTCCACCAGCTCTTTTCATCCTTCATTCTCTTAATACATGTTTGCGTGTTCAAATCAACATTATAGATATAAATTTGTTTTTATTATTTTATTATTATCATGTATCTTGGTTTTGTATCTGAGTTGAAGGTTTTAATATTTTGAAGTTCAATTTTAAAGAACTTTTTCAACATTAGGTTTTATATTTTTTTTAATTTTATTTTTTCTCGCTGGTCGGTCATTCCTAAATTTGGATGATTCTTGTTCAATTAACATTAATAATGTTATACTAAATAAAATAACTTTTGTTTTGTTTATTTTCACTCATGAATTTTTTATTACAGAGACTTACTCTTCATCGGCTAACATACAAGCCGAGAATAGATCTAAGTATAGGGACGATCAAATCAAGATGGAAAATTTATATTAAACTTTAACTAATAAACGAACACAAATTTTTTACTGAAATAAACCATTATTTAAATCACATCACCAAAACAATAAGTTTTTAAATTTTTTTACAAAACTAGGATAAACGTATTTGACAGTAAAGTATTAGGTATTATTTTATTGCAAATGATTTAACTTCAAAAAGTAACTTACCCGAAACTAAACCTAACATTGTCACCATGTTGCGCGTTTCAAAGCCCTTTAATGTTTCAACTCTTGTAACTCTGTCCTCGATCCGTTGTTTGTATTGTTGGAAAACGAGATTCAGGATAACTTTACTTCCTCAAATCTTTTCACAAGTTAGGAACGAAGGATTATCTCGGTCCCATTTTATATGTCACATTTGGATTTCAAGAGTCAAAGAAGTCTATCTTTGACCTTAAACTTTTCATAGATCTTCTAAACATTTTGATTTATTAATTATAGTGACTCAAAGTACTTTTTACATAGTTTACAAATATGTAAACTTCATTTAAAAAATTGAAGATTTCATGCGCAGATCTTCGGTCAAACTTAAACTGTTGGACTCTCAAACTATAAAAAATATCATATATATAAATTGAGACAGAGGAAGTATTCTTCAATGTGTAAGGTATGTTTTTTCTTTACATAGTAGAAGGAATGCTTGAATTACATTTCAATATTCCCATAATTTAGACGACATACATTTCATGAATCTGTCTGTCTAGATTTGATTAGTTAGAAACCTAATTTTAAAAAGGACATTTTTTAATGTCGCATTGTCATTGTTAAAGGATGAGGTATGTCTATTTCAATTTTATTTCTTATTGTTAGGTAACTCACATATATTCTTATCGTTAGCCTAGTAAGTTCAAAATTTCTTCTCACTATCAGCTGCTCCAATTTATATGAAAGAAGTACTATCAATTTTGCCTCTAAAATTTAATAGTCAATATGTGTTTGAGGTTAGTTGTCGTGGCGTAGTAGTACTAGTGTAAAAGATTTAGAGAATGTTTGATTCACTTTATATATGTTTTTCACTTCATAGGTATTTCTAATGGTTGATAATATTAACTAGATTTCAATTAATCCTCAATTCATCCACTTGAACCATTTGTATTAACTAAACATAGATATATGTTGCGGAAGTGTTAATATGATTCTAAATGTGAGGAGAGGTGATGAAAATTTTTGAGACATCGTAAATAAACATCTCATAACTCATCTTGTAATTGGTAATCTTACTCCGCATCTTGAGTGATAGGAAGGTTATATGGCAAACAAGCGCATATGAAACAATAGTAATTGATTCATATTTCTTTTGCCAATTAAATAATAGTCATATCTTTCTAAGATTTGTGCTCACTGTATCTAAGATATGAAAATTTTTATTATGAATAAGGTATAACTTACACTAGTTATATGAGGGAGTATTTATTATTATTATATTTGAATTCGTGGAACCTACACTTTTTTTCCTCATGTTTCTCTTTCTTATTTTTCTCTTCTTTTTTTCATTTTCTTTTTTTTCTTAAATTTATTTTGAAATAATTTAATTACTCTCTCATTTTATACATATGAAAATCATTATTTACCTGCTAGTTTTAACAATTTTTTTTAAAAAAAATATTTAATCATTAAAAACAAAAAAAAGGCATTAGCATACAAAAGTTCAACTTAATTCTTCAAATGGTCACTTATGTCATAAAAAATTGACCACTAAAATTATTTCTATTTCTTTTCTCTGATTTTTCATTTATATTACTTTAAAAATTTTCACCTACATATTTCGTATCATTTTATCTTCTATTTTTATAATTAATATAAAACTTATTATTTTACTTTATTTCAAAATTAATGTTTGATCATGAAAAATTGAAATACAACTTTTTAACTTGAAGGTATATTTCAAATTTAAAAATCATGACCGTATAATCTGTTTTTACACTTATTTTTCACTTTTGATATTATATTTAAGTACGTCCAAACATGAATATTAAACTAAACATTAAAAAAGAGAATAGTGAAACACGTGTTATTAAACTAAACATTAACAAATATTTGGCATTTGACCATAGTATTTGATATGTTTTTTCTTACTATATTTGAAATCACTTCCTCTCACCCTACACCCCCGGACATTTTTTAAATGTTTTTTTTAAAATTTCGTTTATAAAAGTATTTAATATTTTTTACTTCATCTATTCCCTACCCTCTCAAATACTAATTTAGATATTATTTTGTTTCTTTAAAAAATATTTTTTTCCACCCAACATAACCCTCCGCTTCCAATTTGTTTTTATCATTGTTATATATATATATATATATATATCATCGCAAGATTTTTTTTCCCTTTTGTTTATTTATGTTATATTCGGTAACTAATAGAATTTTGTTCTCTAAAAATGTATGTGCGTACATATCTAATACAAAATGACAAACATGTAAAAAAAACTAAAAATTATATGCGGAAGGTAAATGGGAAGGCATAAAATTTTTTTTCTAAGAATATAATAATACCAATATTTTTTTTTTTGGGGGGGGGGGAGGATGAGTGGGTGGTTTTATGTGGAGGAGGTGGTGGATGGAGTAAGAAAAATATTTTTTTATTTTTTATTTTTATGGATTGTAATACTTAGTTTTTAATTTTTAATTAATATTAATAATTTATTATTAATTATCGTGAAGGTGGAAATTTAATCCACATGGAATGTCATGTGTCAAGGATTTTTCAAATAAAAGCTAGACTGCATTTTACACACTACTGAGATATGAAACTCACACTCTCAATAGTTTATGAAACTAAAAAAAAAGAACAATTTATGTGTTTTTGACAATTATCTCTTACATTTAATACTGTTCTTTTGATTCCCGAAATCTACCTATCCTGCCTATGAATTCCTTTTTGATCTATATGTTATAACTTGCTCATTTTGTACATTTATTTTATATGATTTGAGTATCTTTATTCCGTCTATAATTTTGAAAGAAGATACATTATTTGCCTTGAAAGATAAATATGCAATTGTGGAATATTTCAAGTTGATAAGATACATTTTTTATACAATATATTATTTTGTAGTTGATAATAATGTATCTGATATAATAGGGTTGTGAGGTTAAAATAAAGTTTATCGATAAATGCATCATTTTGTAGTTGATAATAATGCATTTGATATAATATAATTATCATCTTTTATTTATTTACGTATCATGCTCATAAAATTGTGCATGATACGCTACTATTTATAACTTTAACTTTAAATAATGAAAGATATGGAATCACATGTATTGTTTTTTCTAGTTATTTTTTTAGTTTATGATCTCGAGATGGATATATTACACATGATACAATGAAAGATTTATTCTTGTCTATATAGTCTTTCAATTCCGAATAAGATTGATGATACATTAAAAACTTGATACATGTATATGATACATTATGTAGTGTTTATGTATCAACAATATTTATATTGATCATAAAACTGATAGAATACTCAACAACATTAGGTTATATATCAACACATTAAATATTACTATGATACATGACATGAAACAAAGGCAATGATAGTGATGTATCAGATCAGTGATGACACTTTAGTAATTTAAGACACAAAATAAACGAGATACTTGAGAATATGTATCTTTTATAGTAACAGTCGTGTAATGGTAAATCCATTTCCCCCCCTCTTTTTGGACATTTTTTCAACAACAAATATAAAGATCGAGCACCTGTCCTTTCTCGATTTCTCTACTCACAAATTTAGCAAGAATAGAATTTAGTATTGTGTACGGATAAATATTCTGCTAAATTTGAATAATTGTAGAGAATACATAGTAACACTTGATGCATGATAAAATGATACATTTGGTAGAGACTACTTTTTCTCATTTTATAATGTAGTCTCACCGGTAAAAGAGGATCCCATGAAAATGATTTTTGTTGCAAAGAGCAACGTGGATACATCATCTCTCACACATATTCATTTTGTAAAGGTGGAAAGGGTGAAACTTTGATAGTTCATTGAAAAAACTTGTTGAGCAAAGACACTTGGATTCTTCAAAAAAAATTGTGGAGTGATCTTATTGAAAGTAGAGAGAACAAATTGAATATGAAAATTAAAAAATAAAGGAAGTAAAGAATGAGGGAGTGAAAATAGAAAGAAATTTAGCGAGTGAAAATAAGAAGAGGTTGAGAGAGTGAAATAAGGAATAAAAATATAAAGGATAACATGTATAACTTTATGTAGCCGGAATAATGGATTTGGAAGGGAAAAAAGGGATTTTGAAAATATTTGTTAGAGAATAATGGAAATTATGACAAATAAAGGTGTGTATATAGATAATTTATCCCTTTTTCTTTACCTAATCATCCCAAAATAATATATCCGGGTTGAGGCACTTATTTATAGCTTGAGGCCCAACTTACATGCCTTCCTTTTGAGTCAGCCTCTATATTTGGGTCGGGGCACCGTTATCAATAGTTAGACCCATTTCTTTATCAACCAAACAGAGAAAAAGGGCTCAAAATTGAAGATAGTGGACCCAACTTTAGATAAAATAGATTAGTTGGGCCCAAATAGTTTACTTATCATTAAAGAAGGGAAGAATCACCCCATATATAGCCTCTATATTTGGGTCGAGGCACCATATAAAGTGAAGCTCATCAGTAGTTAGCTCATGTTCTATATCAACCAAACAGAAAAAATGGGCCCAAAATTAAAGATAGCGGACAAAACTTTAGAACAAAATAGATTAGTTGGACCCAAATAGTTTACTTATCTTAGATCTTTAAGCAATCACCCCATATATAGCCTCTATATTTGGGACGACGAACAATATGAATTAAATCCCATCAGTAGTTAGGCCCATTTTCTTGATCAACCGAACAGAGAAAACATGGGCCCAAAATTGAAGAAAGTGGATTCAACACTAGAAGGTGTAAACACTCGGTACGGGTAAGTTTTCCATAACTTGAATTCTTTATATCCTCTCATAGTTATTTTAAAAATTTACGATGGTTTAAGCTTTTGTGTGAATAAATTTAAGATATCTTATACACATTTAGTGTTATTAAATAAAAGCTAATTTAAATACGCCTTTAGATATTTAGACTAGTTGTTTAGTTAAATATCTTTACTCGAATAAATATTACAAGTTAGACAGTATTTGCAATCAAGATTGTTCAAATTATTTCATTTTGAAATAAGAAGAATGATTGGATGATAGTAGAACTCTACTCATTTAAAAGCAAGATTGTTCAAAATATTTTTAAGCGTAAACTCAAAATTAGCCAAAATATATTTTTTTTTCTGGTAAATACATTCATGGATTTTTTAAGATATCTAATTACTTGACTAATAAATTATTTGAATTTTAACTCTGTTTTAAGTGAAATGTTTTTCTTTAAACGTCTTCAGAATGGCTTTACCCCTAAAATTAAGTGACGAACGGATAATAATTCCAAGTTGATCCGATTTTCAGCATATTAAAGATATGGATGGATTGACATTTGTTTCAATCTTAAAAAGTGAACGGAAAAACTTAATATTCGAGAACATTTTCCCAAAGTTTTGAACCCATTAGTAATTAAATCAAATACATACCATTCTTAGTTGTAACTTTAAACTAATCAATTTTGAGAAGAACAGGAAAACAAAATTATTGGCTAAAATCATCCCTCAACTATGACTCAGATCTAATGTACATTATTATATTATCTAAGTAAACAAAAAACATACTTACACTATCCAAAAAATAACAAGAATCATCCTTCAATCTATTTTTGTTACGAAACTGAGTGAACCAATAAAAAAATTAATTTGATCATGTCTTGCCACGACGAGATGATAATAGTTACCTAAAAAAAAAATAAGGATAAGGATAGGAAATGAATCTTTCATTTTCGGAATTTAAACTTTTTGGTTTTGTTAGTTTATTTGTTTTTTTGCATCATCAAGTAAATTGACTTACAACAAACATAAGTTTTAAAATATTTATACAGTATGTTCCTATGGTTAGAAAGATTATGCAAAAAAATATTTTAAAAATGTTTTGTCCAACAATTTAGAGATTTTATTTAATAAAATATTTAGGGTGTATACACGATATATACAATGCAATTTGTATTTTATCCAATGTACAAAAATGTTGAAAATTTAGTGAAATTACATAGGCGGTTAGCTATGAAAATAAAATATTCAAAAATTTTGAAGTTGGAGTAGTATTTGGCCATATTTTTACAAAAACTATTTAGAATTTCAATATATTTGTCTGAATATGATTTAAACCCTCAATTTCTAAAAAATAAAAAGATCACTTCACTTGACTAGATTAATAATGTGTACATATATTCATTCGACTTGACACATTTTTTGTTGGTGGCGTGAGTTTTTTTAAAAAGTAGACAGAATAATGAATCTTGCAACTTTTTTGATAGTTAAAGGATGATTTTTGTTCACTTATATAACACAAGGATGTACTTTTAGTTTAGGTCATATTTCAGGGATTGTTAGCAAAAACTCTTTGTTTTGATGCTCTAACACTTTAAAATTGTTAACTAACTTAATTGAATTCCCCAAAAGATGAATCATATTCGGTATGATAGTTTTTTTAATAAAAATACATTTTTAATCCACTCTTATACGTTGATTGAATATATTTAGTACAAACTTTTTACTTAATCTTCATTTAACTTAAAGTAGATTTCATATTTTAATTGACCAAGTTAGTTCCAATTGTTATTTCTAAAAATTATTCAAACAAATTTTAATTAATTCAATTTTTGTTAAAATCCTAATTGACCAAGTTGTTACAATTAAGGTCCAATTTTCTTAAAAAAAAAAAAAATTCTTTTAACTATTATATTCAAGTTAATCGACTATTGTAAATTATTATATTTCATCCATGAGTATATTTTTGGATTTTAGGTCACTATAATATACCCCTTGACTATAATAAAAATCAACGATCGCAATTAATTGCTGAAAAATTTCCGTATTGTTGATTTCGTTTAACACCTTATTAAATAATTCACCACCTCTAACATATGCCATTGCAAAATATTTTTTGATTTGCTAGCCATTACTTCATAAAGTTCAACAATATTTGGATCACTTTTATAAAACTTGTCTCTACAAATAATGTCAACCACTTTTGTATGATGCATTGTGTGTTGGCCTTATTAGACAAATCAACTTAATAAAGAGTGCGCCTATAGTTAACTCCATTTCAGCAACAACAGGTTTATGAGAAAAGGAACTGGATCGGAAGTCCAAACTGATTTGCAGAAGACCATTTGCATTATATTTAGGAAAAATGACAGAAATTTCACTTTTAAGTTCTCTTATTACCATTATCCCCTATTAGTTTTATAAATATCCAAAATCCCTTATTTTCTCGCATCAAATTAAACTTACAGCGCATCAAATTAGTGTATCTCGCGCATCAAATTAGTGTATCATGTATAAAATGTACATCAGATTAGTGTAGCGTGTATAAAATGTAATGTACTTACTTAAGGATTGATGTAGTGTATCAACGCTTATATATTGTATTATTTTGAGGAATTTTTGTAATTATAAACTTATAAGGGACAAATGATAATTTTGCCTTAAAAAAATGTATTTTTTTGTCCTTTGCGCCTTCCAATTACAGGACTTTCTAAAAGTGTGGTCATATATGTAAATAGTTGTTGCCAATTATATCCAATTGTAACACTTATAAAGTGTAGCTTATATCATCAAAGAGTATACTTTGCAAGTGTTGCCAATATTATCAAAGCTGAAAGTTAAAAACTTGGGCTACACTTTAAAAGCGTCCCCAAAAATATTTTAGGCAACACTTTACAAGTGTTGTCCAAAATTAGTGTTGTCGTACGCCTAAAATGTTGTAGCGTGGTTGTCCCCTTAGAATTTGTAGTATACTTCATGTCTTTGATTGTTTAAATACTATATAGGTCCATTGTTTTGTTGTATTATTTTTGCTCTCCTTTGGCAGTTGATTAGCTTATGGGTTGCACAATTTATCGCTTGTAGTTATTTAAGTTTGATGATAGTTTATGAGTGTTTTTTCTCATGATGTGGAATCAAAGTGGACATGAATAGTTTTTAAAGATGTTTAATTTATCATCCTAATCCTTATTATTTATTTCGCATGTAATATTTATTCGAGTCCATTTCGAAACCATCCCCGCATTTCGTTGAGTTGAATTCTTCTAGAGGCAGCCAAAGTGATGAACATGTTTTGGATAGCTGAAGCACATAATAAGAAAGTTGAAACAAGTCTTGGAAAGCAGAAAAATGTGATGTATAATACGATATATACTGATATGCAACCAGTGTATACAAAAATGGAAATCGAGCATAAGGCTAAAAACAAATCAGCAGAAGTGTAGACCCCAAAAAGCCTGTCATGCCCCGGCCGTACACCCTGGGCGGACCGACACTCGGTGACCATTGTTGGCCTCGAGCAAACCCTTGGCTTGACTTACTTATTTGAACGGAAGACAACAATCATACTAATAAGAATGAAAAAACTTAACTGAACTGAATAGAAATACTATCTGGACTGCTTTAAAAGTTCAAACATTCAAACTGGCCAAAATGAAAACTAAAGTCTTTAACATAAAAATGAAAATGAAAAGACTACTGAACTACTAACTGTCTACGAAGCCTCTAAACTGACTAAGATGGATGTTAGGATAAACCCCACAACATCCTAATGATCTAACTAGAAAAAAACAATAAAAGGGATGTCCTCCAGACTGCAAGGAGGCTCACCAAGTGACTGGGAGTGCTCAACGGGATCAACGTTGCGCTGCGTGCTGATCCTGGTTACCTGCGTTTGCATCATGAAATGATGCAGTCCAACTAACATCAGTACATTGAATGTATGAGTATGCGATTTGGAATGCTAAACACATTGAATCTTGAAAAGGAGTAGGAATGAATACTTACCTTGACTCTGCTAAACTCATAATCTACTAACTCTTATTCAATATGCGCATGTTTAAAAGTAATTGCAATAAAAAATATACTGACTGGGAACATGTTATAAACTCTGAATGTATAATAGTATACAAATAATAACTGAGATGTATGTAAAAATACAAATAAGTGATGTATATGAAAATAAAATACTTATATGGGAGCTTCTTCAATCGACAACCATCACTTAAAAGCGATACTGATGATATATCGTTACTCGAACCACGCTGCCGGACCATCCATACCTTTCCAGGGTATAGGACCTGAACTGCCTAATGGATTCATTAGTAAACTATGAAGAGGGTCATCTAAAAAGTATGACCGTTTTTCTACCGATGATGATTACATGGTTTAGACGGAGACTTGAGTTAATCATAACTCGAATCACCACATCGGTGCTCAATACTACTCCCAATATATATATATATATATATATAGATATATATGTATGTATATATATATATATATATATATATATATACACACACACACACACACACTAGCTCTTATGTTTTTACAACATACTGATTCTGTGATTTGAGATTAGTGCTCAAAACTTAGCTTTTAAAAGCTCTCTTGGAAATCATAGTTCCCTCTTTCTTTTATTTAAACTAGCCATAGGCTCTGTGGAAGTCTAGCTTGCTTTCTTTATCAAAAGTTTGAAAACATTTTGTTTAAACTCTTAGGGACTACTTAGTTCCCTTAACTCTTCAGAACTGAACTCAACTTGATACTCTTTGCTTACTTGAAACATAAATCTTAGGGAATACTTAGTTCGCTTATAGCTTTTGAGTATTTAACTCTACTCTTCACTTGAACCTTAAAACAGAGTTAATACATTTGTTAGGACTATTGAATACTTTAGGAACTTACTTTGACTTGCTTCTTAACTTTAAGATTTGAGTCTTAACTTCCTTGACTTTGATCTTAACTTTCCTTGAATTGGATTATGGCTTCAAGGATCATGATGTCATGTTTATGGATGATTTCATGATGTTTAAATATACTTTAGAGTGTTAGAATCAGCTAGCAATGATAGGTACATCACTTAGGAACTCGTACAAAAAGATAGGAAAATAATGGGGTCTCAAGGGGTCGTGGCATTCTGAGAGGCGCAGAGCGCCAGGGCTTGTCGGACAGACCCTGGTCTGGGTCGCTCTGGCTGGCGCGCCACACCATGTCCTGTCAAACAAAGCCTGGCTTGAGGCGCTCTGGTCGGCATAGTGCCCCAAGGGGTGTCTGATGGGACCTCCAAATTTTCTTCCTCATTTTTCATTTCTAAACCTCCCAAAATCCCATGGATCCCACCCCAAAAGCTTAGAATACCTAAATTACTCATTAGCCAATAGTTTAGACCCGAAAACAGTCTGGAAACATGAATCAAACTACTAGAGATCAACTATAATTCAATCAACAAGAACTTCACAACTTCTCATCAATAACTTCAAGATATTCATTCAAATAACTCTAAATTTCCGTATTGAATAAAGTTGGAGGGTGGGTGAAAGGAAGTAACACCGAATGATCTCATATACCTCGATAGGGATCACCCCCGATGAAATCCACGAAACGATCTTGGCGTTTCTTGGACAGTTCTTGATCTTCCTCTTCTTTTCTCTTTTCTCCCAAACCCTAAGCGTTCTAAATTATTGTAACACTGATTTGGAACTTGGTGTTTACCCCTAAATAACCCTTAAAATTAATTAGGCAATACTAGGGTGATAGGACAACTTTGCCCTTACTAAAATCCGGGTGGGACTTTCCTCAGTCCAAGAACCCAACTTCAGAAATGCATATCTCCCTCATACGACATCAGATTTTTGCAAACTCAACGGAGTTGGAAAGATATTCTCAAGGTATTTCCATCCATACAAATAACTCACCCAAACTTTTTATGATTTGGAAGTTATAGCCGTTTGAAAATGACCAAACTCACTTTTGAAAGCTGGAAATTTTCTAGATTTCCTTATTTCCAAAAATGATTATTCTTGGATTATTAGCTTATTCTTAGTTAATTTTAGTTACGAGATGTTACAATATCCCCCCTTGGGAACATTCTTCCTCGAATGAGAATTCTTTCACTTAGCCAAGTGTAGTAAAATTATTTCAATACTCAACAAACAAAAGCAAGTAATAACATGCTCATACATAACCTTATAAAGTGCTAAGAAGAGAATTCAGTACCTTGATCTGCAGTCTCTCCGGATTCAAAGAGATGTGGATATCTCTTCTTCATATCCTCCTCAGGTTCCAAAGTCGCTTCTTCAACTAATTGGTTTCTCCAAAGGACCTTGACTGAAGCAACTTCCTTTGTTCTTAACTTGCAAACTTGACGCTCCAAAATCTGAACTAGAATTTCTTTATAGGAGAGGTTATCCTTAATCTCAACATCCTCTGTTGGTACTATCAATGAAGGATCACCCAAGCATTTATTCAACATAGAAATATGGAATACTGGATGAACCGTTGCTAACTTCTGTGATAGCTCCAACTCATAAGCCACATTGCCCACTCTTTTGGAGATTCTAGAAAGTCCAATATACCGGGGACTAAGTTTCCCCTTCTTACCAAACCCCATAACTCCTTTCATGGGTGAAACATTAAGATACACCCAATCATCTACCTAAAACTATAATGACCTTCTCCTAATATTTGTGTAGGACATTTGACGACTTTGTGTTGTCTTCAATCTTTCTTGAATCACTTTCACCTTCTCCATAGCTTGGTCAACTAAATCTGGCCCTATCAACATTGCTTTGCCAACTTCGAACCACCCAATAGAAGATCTACATCTTCTCCTATAAACAGCATCATATGGAGCCATTTGGATGCTCGAGTGATAATTATTGTTGTAAGCGAACTCAGTAAGAGGCATATGATCATCGTAATTTCCCTTGAAGTCGATCACACAAACTCTCAACATATCTTATAAGGTCTGGGTAATATGCTCTACTTGTCCATCTTTCTGAGGATGAAAAACAGTACTCAATTTTATCTTCGAAACCAAACCTTTCTGGAAAGATTTCCAGAATTCTATATTAAACTATGCACCTCTATCTGAAATAATGGAGACCGGAACTCCATGAAGTCTTACCACCTTTTTAAGGTATAACTTAGCGTATTCCTCAGCCGAATAGGTAGTTTTTGCCGGCAAGAAATGGGCTAACTTTGTCAATCTGTCGACAATCACCAAAATGGAATCATGTTGAAAGGCTTCGAGATTTTGGCAAGCTCTAGATGAACTCCATATTAATCATCTCCCACTTCCATTCCGGAAGTTCTATATTCTGAGATAAACTTTAAGGCCTTTGGTGATCCAATTTCACTTGCTGACAATTTAAACATTTGGCAACAAACCCAGCAATGTCTTTCTTCGTGCCTTACCACCAATATACCTCCATTAAATCGCGGTACATCATGGTGGAACCTAGATGAATGGAATATCTTGAGCTATGAGGCTCCTCCAAGATCCCCTCTTGGAGTCCATCAACCTTAGGTACACATAATTTGCCTTGGTACTTCAGTACACCATCTCCCCCTTGTTCAAAATCCAATACTCTTTGATTATGGACACTTGCCTACAAATCAAGAAAAACAGGGTGTTAATCTTGCTTCTCTTTCACCTCTGACACTAATGACAATTCATCCCCATTGATCACCACTATGCCTCTTTCTGTGGAATCCTTAAGCCTTGCTCCCAAACATGCAAGTCTATGCACATCTTTTGCTAACTCTCTCTTTTCTTTTTTAATATGCGAAGTAATTCCCGTGGACAACCTGCTTAAGGCAGCAGCAAACCACATTAGTCTTACCTAGGTGGTAAAAAATACTCATGTCTAATTCTTGAGTAATTCCAACCACCTTCTCTGTCTAAGGTTGAGCTCTTTCTGTGTGAACACACATTGGAGGCTCTTGTGGTCAGTGAATATATCCACATGAACACCATATAAATAGTGACACCATATCTTCAAAGCAAACATTATTGTAGCCAATTCTAAGTCATGCGTTGGATAATTCTTCTCATGCACCTTCAACTGTCTGGAGGCATAAACTATAACCTTGCCATTCTACATCAGCACGCAGCCCAAGCCAACTCTTGATGCATAAAAATACACCAAAAACCTTGAGTACCCTCTGGTAAGGTCAAACCTGAGCGGTAGTCAATCTCTTTTTCAACTCTTGAAAGCTTTTCTCATAAGCTTCAGACCAATGAAACTTTACTATCTTCTGAGTTAACTTGGTCAAAGGATAAGAGATGTATGAAAACCCTTCAACTAATCTCCTATAATAGCCTGCCAAACCCAAGAAACTTCTTATATCTGTTAGAGATGTGGGTCTAGCCCAACTCTAAACTGCTTCAGTCTTCTCAGTGTCAACTCTAATCCCTTCACCAGAAAATGTGGCCCAAGAATGCCACAGACTTAAGCCAAAACTCACACTTGGAGAACTTGGCGTACGACTCCTTGTCTCTCAATGTCTGGAGAACAATCCTGAGGTGACTAGCATGATCTTCTTCAATAAACATGTATGTCATCAATGAAGACGATGATAAACAAGTCCAAAAAAGGTTTGAAGACTCTGTTCATAAGATCCATGAACGCTGCAGGTGCATTTTTCAAACCAAAGTACATAACAAGATATTCATAATGCCCATACCTTGTCCTAAAAATTGTCTTAGGAATATCACATGACCTTACTTCCACATGAGGATAGCCTGATCTGATGTCAATCCACGAAAAGTAAGAAACACCCTGAGGTTGATCAAAAAGGTCATGTGTATTCCTGGAAGAAGATATTTATCCTTGATGGTCACCTTATTCAATTGGCGTTAGTCTATACAAATCCTAAGGGACCCATCTCTCTTCCTCACAAACAAGATCGGAGCTCCCCAAGGTGTGACACTTGGCTAAATGAAGCCTTTACCTAATAAGTATTTCAATTGTTCTTTTAGCTCTTTTAACTTTGCTTGTGCCATTCTATATGGCGAAATAGAAATAGAAAGAGTATCCAGGATGATGTTTATGCCAAAGTCTATCTCTCTTTCGAGAGGGAATCTGGGTAAATCATCAGGAAAGACTTCTGGAAACACACTGACTATAGAAACTGACTGAAGGGAAGGTACCTAAACACTTGAGTCATTAACTCGGACTAAGTGATAGACACAATCCTTAGAAACTAACTTTCTCACCTTAAGGTACGAAATCAAACGACCCTTAGGCACTGCTAAACTACTAGCCCACTTTATGACTATCTCATTTGGAATTTAAAATTTGACAACTCGAGTTCTGCAATCTATTAATGCATAATAGGCATGGAGCCAGTCCATACCTAGAATGACATCAAAATCTACAATGTCTAATTCTATTAAATCAGCCATAGTAATCTTGTGATTGATGGAAATAGGACAACCACGATAAACTCTTTCTTATAGAATGGATTCACCAACATGTGTGGAAACACTGAATAGTTCACTAAGTTTCTCAATTTAAATCTCAAAATTCATAGCAACATCAGGAGTTACAAAAGATAAACTCGCTCCTAGGTCTAACAATGCATAAACAGTTAAGTTAAAGACTTGAATCATACCAATGACAACATTTGGCGAATTCTCTTATTCTTGGAGATTATTGAGAGCATACAATCGGTTTGTTCCTCCGCCAGTACTAGAAGAATCTCCACTAGGTATAGCCCTATTTGGTGAAGTAGCTGATGAAGGCTGATCCCAATTGACCCCATTGCCGCCACTTTACCTAATCTTTGGACATTCTTTCATGAAATGGCCGGTCTGACCGCACTTGAAACAACCTGCGGAGCCTTCGCGACAAACGCTAGAGCAATTCTTACCACACTTGGTGCAGGCAGGAGGCTTACTACCTCCTTGTGCCACATTACCTTGTGAATATGCAGGCCTAGCTTGGGAGTTCTGACCATGATGCTCAACTCCACCTCTGGGCGCCGGGGCACTAGAAGACAATGGTGCATGCCCCTTTGATTTCTGAAATCATGGTCGACTTTAACCACCCTTCCTTTGACCAAACTAATTCCGATTCTTCATTTTCTTGTTTTGATATTCCTCTTTGTACCTCAGATTTTCCTCTTCAACTTGTTAGATATAGACCATAAGCCTTGATATTTCCATGTCACCTATCAACATGGCAACCATACCTTCCTTACTTGAAGCACGACCCAAGCCGGCCACAAACAAACTCATTATTCTCCTCATGTCTTTTACGAACTCCGGGGCATAGCGATATATTTTGCTGAACTTAAACCCGTATTCATGAACACTCATGGAGTCCTGTTTCAACATGAGGAACTCCCTTACCTTGGCTTCCTTCATCTCTCGGGGAAAAAACCTCTCCAAGAAGGCTTCTTTGAAACAAGCCCAACTTGGATGTGGGGAACCCTCAGCTCTACCATCCTTCCATTGATCAAACCAGGTTCTAGCACACGCTTCAGTTTATGAACAGCCAACTCAACCCTTCAACATCCTTTACATGCATCACCTCAAATACCTTCTTCAACTCTCCCATAAAGTTTCTCGGATTTTTCAATAGTGCTTGATCCGGTGAAACTAGAAAGATTCATTCTCAATAACTCACGAACTCTCGAGGTGTCATCCCCTTCTTGTCGAGCTCCTCTCTGTTTCCTGACCTGGTTGGATACAACTTCACTTAACATTCGGTAGCTTCCCGGAGTTCACCATTTGTAACCTCTCATTGGGGTTGCACTCCGGTGCATTCAGAACCTCTTGCTCATCAACATTTCTTCGGGATGGTTGACCTCTGACTGCTCATTATGGAGGCATGATGATCTAAAATTAACGCGTAAGCACACCAAATTTATCAACCCCGGAGCCTACACCCTAGGCGGACTGACACTCAGTGACCATTGCTGGCCTCGAGCAAACCCTTGGCCTGACTTACTTAACTCAGCGGAAGACAATAATCATACTCATAAGAATGAAAGAACTTAACTGAACTGAATAGAAATACTATCTGGAATACTTTAAAAGTTCAAACATTCAAACTGGCCAAAATGGCAACTAAAGTATTTAACATAAAACTGAAAATGAAAAGACTACTGAAGTACTAACTGTCTACAAAGCGTCTAAAGTTATTAAGATGGATGTTGGGACAGACCTCACAAAATACTAATGATCTAAACTATAAAAAAACAATAAAATGTATGTCCTTCGGGATGCAAGGAGACTCACCAAGTGGTTGTGGAGTGCTCAAGGGGATCAACGGTGTGCTACATACAAATCCTGCGTCTGTATCATGAAACTATGCAGGCCAGCTGGCATCAGTATGTTTAGTGTACGAGTATGCGAGTTGGAATGCTAAACACACTGAACCTTGAAAGGAGTAGGAATAAATACTTACCTTGGCTTTGCTCAACTCATAATCTACTAATTCTTTTTTAACATACGCAGTTTAAAAGTAATTGTAATATAAAGAAATACTGACTGGGAACATGTTATAAACTCTGAATGTATACAAGTATACAAATAATATCTGAGATGTATGTAAAATATAAATAACTAATGTATATGAAAATACAATACTTTTATGGGAGTTTCTCTAACCGACAACCATATCTTAAGAGTTATAGTAATGATACAACGTTACTCAGCCCACGCTGCCCGGGCCATCCTAACCTTGCAGGGTATAGGACCTGAACTACCTAATGGATCCACTAGTAAACTATGAAGAGGGTTCATCTAAAACGTGTGACCTTTTTCTATCCATGATGGCTACATGATTTACATGGAGACTTGAGTTGATCTGAACTTGAATCCCCACATCGGTGCTTAATACTACTCCCAAAATATATATACTGGCTCGTATGTTTTTAAAATATATTGATTCTGTGATTTGAGATTAGTGCTCAAAACATATCTTTTAAAAGTTCTCTTGGAAATCATAGTTTCCTCTTTCATTTACTTAATCTAGTCATAGGCTCTGCGGAAGTCTAGCTTCCTTTCTTTCTGAAAAGTTTGAAACATTTTGTTTAAACTCTTATGGGCTACTTAGTTCCCTTATAACTCTTGAGAACTGAACTCAATTTGATACTCTTTGCTTACTTGAAACTTTACTCTTAGGGAATACTTATATTCCCTAATAGCTTTTGAGAATCTAACTGAAATCTTCACTTGAACCTTAAAACAAAGTTAGAATGTTTGTTTAGGACTCTTGAATACTTTAGGAACTTACTTTGACTTGCTTCTTAACTGTTAGACTTGACTTTGATTTTTACTTTCCTTGAATTGGATTATGGGTTCAAGAATCATGATCTCATGTTTATGGATGATTTCATGATGTTTAGATGTACTTTAGAGTGTGGAATCAACTAGGAATGATAGGTACATCACTTAGGAACTCATACAGAAATTTAGGGGGAAAAAAGGGTCTCTAAGGGGTCGTGGAGCTCAGAGAGGCACGGAGTTCCAGGGCCTGTTTGACAGACACTGGTCTGGGGCGGTTTGTCTTGCGCACCGCGCCAGAGCTTATTTGAAAAAGCCTGCCTTGAGGCGCTCTGGGTGGCACGGCGCCCCAAGAAGTGTCTAACGAGACCTTCGACTTTTCTTCTTCGTTTTTCATCTCTAAACCTACCAAACTTTCATGGATCCCACCCAAACACTTAGGATCCCTAAATAACTCATTATCCAATAGTTTAGGCGTGAAAATAGTCCGAAAACATGAATCAAACTACTAAAGATCAACTACAATTCAATAAACAAAAATTTCACTACTTTTCATCAAGAACTTCAAGATTTTTATTCAAATAACTCTAAAGGACCCAACACCAAATTATCTCACATACCTCTATATGGATCACCTTCAATGAAATCCACGCAATGATCTTGGCATTTCTTGGACAATTCTTGATTTTCCTCTTCTTTTCTCTTTTCTCGCAAACCCTAAGCATTCTAAATTATTGTAAAACTGATTTGGGACTTAGTCTTTACCCCTCAATAACCCTTAAAACAAATTTAGCAATACTAGGGTGAAAGGAGAACTTTACCCTTACTAAAATTCGGATGGGACTTTCCTCAGTCCAATAGCCCAACTTCCAAAACGTATATCTCCCTCATACGACATCAGATTTGTACAAATTCAACAGCTTTGGAAATATCTTCTCAAGGGATTTCCAACCATATAAAGAAGTCACCAAACTTGTCCTGAGCTGGAAGTTATGGCCGTTTGAAAATGACCAAAACTCACTTTAGAAAGCTGAAATTTTTCCAGATTTCCTTACTTATTTCCAAAAATGATTATTCTTGGATTTTTAGCTTATTCTTATTTAATTCTAGTTACGAGATGTTACAAAGGCAAAAGTCATCTCATTTATCTCCTTTTTATATTTTTTTGATTTTGATTATTTATTGTTTTATTGTTTGTTAATTCTAACTGTAGAATTGTTAATTACCTTATTTCATCAATTCTATACTCTTCAAATACTTTAATATTTTTAGTCAAAACTTATACTTGTATTTTATTGTATTTAAATGGTGTATGTATTTATTGATTAAAATGGTTTATATTATATTATCCTTAATATGATTCAAATAAAAACTAATAAATCTATTTTTTTGTAACATTTTAAAAATCCAAGACGAGTCTTAAAGCCTAACATAGTACCATGAGATCTAAACACTGTTTTAAGAACTATTTTATGAATATAGGTCATTTAGGAAGTTTAGGAACCAAAACATCCTAGAACGTCCATGACGTCCGAAAACTAGTTTTAGGAGGTACTAGAGTGCTTAACCCTATTTAACGAGCTTTTAGAAGTCGAAAATCCATGAACATTGGTGGAAAGGTAGTTAATAGGCTTTTAAGATGATTCGTGATCGAAACATCCGGGTACGACTCCCCAAGGACAAACCAACGGCCTTTATGAATGACCCTAGCACGTAAGAGGCAACACTGCCTGGGAAGTGTGCACCAACAGAACACAAACGACAACTTGTGTGTTGATCGACGGGGCGTCGATGCCAGCTGTCGACAAACACTTAGACATTTTGTTGGATTCCCACATACGAACAGTCTTTGTTCAGACGACGGTTGCGAAGCACGGAAGGCACGGTGCTAGTCGACTCACAGACGGACCGTCGATCGGAGTTCCATATGTGAGGGTCAAATTCCCTGCACATTTTAACTTCATTTAATTTAATTATTTAAGGGGTTAGGTGATTAATTAGGGGCTTAAGAGAGTCTAACTAAGTTAATTAAGCCCCCATATAAAGACTCCAACCCTCATTTAATTAAACACAACTCACAAACCAAATCCTCTTCATTCTCTCTCTATTTGGAAGAAACCATTGAAGACTAGCTAGGGAGGGATTTGAGGGCTGTAAAGGGACGATTTCACCATAAAATCTTCATCAAACGTTGAGGTATGGGATCTAATTCACCTTTGAGACCTTTTTCCTCAAAGGGTTCCTTCAAAAATTTTAAAAGTTGGGTTTTCATGTGGGTCATTCTCAATCTCAAAAATTAGATTATGAATTGAGTTGTCTATGTTTTATATTGGATAATATGAATTGTTTAACATGTATTCTAACTTAATTATGGTATATCTTGATGATTAAGTATAGTTTGTAGATGATGATCCTTAACCCATAACCCTAGGTTTGACATTGACATGAACTAGGTTGAAGTTGATTCAATTGACTTGGTTATTGGTTGATTTGATATTAGTTGATGTTGTTATATTAATAATGAGACAATTAGAGTGAATTGTAGTCTTTCATTTATTGAGATGACGATCTAGGTTTGAAAGTGAATTAACATATGCGTCTTATCTTAAGCCATGATCTAGTATCGAATTGTTATGTAGTGATTCTTCTAGACTTGATGTCATGTTAATTATTGAATTATGATGTTTCACATTTAAACTGGATTGATTTGAGGGTTTATGGTAAGACCTTAATGATGAACTATGAAGGATATTTGGTAAGTCTTATGATCTCTATCATTTACTTCAAATTGTGGTTAATTGTAATTAAGCCATGATGTTATATTAAAGTGAGCCTTGTATTAGGATTGATAGGGTGGTACGATGTTGAATATGAAATGTCTTGACTATGTTGTGAGGTTGATTAAGGTGTATATGTTATAAGGATAGAAAAAGTAGCTAGGTCATTATGAAATTGCCCTTGTCATACAAGCAGGCATGTTGACGAAGACATACCTGCTTGTAGACTCTTCTAATAAGTAATAATATACATATTTATCAATGTATCTCATATATTTTTTGTTTTAAGGATGAATTTTCATATGTTGTAAATTTATTTGTGGGATGTTTTTTAAAAAAAATTATTTTTCTTGATATTTTTAATTATATTTAAATCTTATTTTAATAAAATATCAATATTTAATTTATTTTTTCAATAAATTGTAATGAAAGAATTTATACTCATGCAATTCTTATTGAGCTATTGATGATAATTATACAAGGGTTAGACCCTATGACCTAAACTAAGCTATGATAATTAAAGGCTTAAAGACATTTCAATAAAAAGGGACTTAGCTTAGCACCGAGTGAACTTGACAATGAGAGGTGATGACTTCCAATAGAGGAAGATTTACCCTATGATTCAAAACGTGGTGTTGACTCCCCAAAGAGGGATACTCATCCAATGGATTCCCATGAGAGGAGGCGCCAATTACCAAATTGTATGTAGAGAGATTATACCTATCTCCTAGTTCTTGAACTGTGTTTCCCCCATAAGAAGACTAGATAGTGGATCCACCAAGAAAGCTACATTTATGTTTGGTTTCATTTTGGCCGGTAGACCACATTCCATCGGTGTTAGGTTTTACAACATCGGATTCCACACACAGTTCTTGTGGTCTATGTCGGTTAAGGCAAGTGTTACCTAAGTTAAAATGAACAAATGAAGATAAACTAACTAAGGTGACTTGAGAGGTTTGACTTAGCTTAGGTAGGGGTATGAGACTCTACTTATGACATGCACTAGTTGGCCTTGATAGAAGCTTTAGGAAGTTGATAATATGTATGTATATGATAATGATGCATATGATAGTAATATGTTGATGTTACAATGTAAACGGTATTATATGAGGATGATTTTCCTTATGAACATGTATTTAGATTATATTATTAAAGTATGATGTTGTGTATCCTTAAAGGTTATATTATGTGAAGTTGGACATTGGTCATGGTTTCTTGTTGGGGCTACTTGATTGAGTATGATTATGAGGCTTTGCTTGGTCTTTGCACTCGTTGCCTTGAATGAGGATTCATGAGTATGTCTTGCTTATTATGATATGATATACTCTTATTCATGCTTGTGATGTTATTCCTTGATGAAATGGTTGTAGGAGATTATGGGTCCAAGTATGATGATGGGAATATTACTTGATTTACTGTTAATAAGTATGTCTTGTTGTTTGGTATGACTTGTTTGACTATGCATAAGGCTTTTAAAAAAGGGTAAAATAGCATGATTTATGTACAAGTGGCGTACTAACCCATTTTCTTTCTTATTTCCAACATTTTAGGTCCCTATATGAAGGGTCTATGTATACTCGATATATATATTATGTGTATGTAGAGGTGTATGTAAACCTCCTCGTAGAAGTAATGAATAGTTTTAAATTTTCCGTTAAATTTGACCTATGAATGTAATGATGTAAACTAAGAGGCTAGTTTTAGTCCTCAAAGAGGACGACGACGCCGGGTACGTCTAGGGGGTAAACCCATATATTATATTTTTTTTATAAAATTATAATCATTTGTTGTTTAATTCAAATGTTCCTCTCTTCTCTAAAATTAAAAATCTTTTCAAATTAATATCGTAAATTATTTTTGGATCATTTTTTCAAAAAATTGTCAAATATTTAATTAAGTCGTAGGACAACCGCATGTCAGCGGACACTCCAAATTCTTTAAAAATCTTCTTTAACTGTATATGAGAATCTCTTAACCATTTTCTCTAAATTAATAAGATTTGATTTGCTAAAATTTTTAAAAAATTAAGTTTTCTGAATTTATTTAAAAAATTAAGTGGCGATTCTTTTCTAAGTATTTTTCTCAAAATTGTTTTACACATAGAATATTTTAACAAGTGATTTTTATAAAGATAGTAAAATAATGGCTTAACATAGATTATTTAAAGGCTTTTAAAACTAATTCTTGGTTTTCATATATTGTCTAATCTTAAAATTAAGAAAGGAGGATTCAGATAGACTAGAGAATATAGACCTACTTGATTTAGGTGATTTGTTTTTAGGAGTGACACCTGGACGACAACTTGCTTGGTTACGAAACATGATTAAATAACATTGATTATTTAAAGGTCTTTTAAACTAATTATTGGTTTTCATATATTGTCTAATCTTAAAATCGAGAAAAGAGAGTTTAGATAGACCAGATAATATAGACATATTTGACTGAGGTGTTCTGTTTTTTGGAGTAACATTTGGACGAATAACTTGCTTGGTTACGAAATATGATGAAATATAAATTAGGCATGTTTATCCCCGCTAAAATATGAAGTTAGACTACTGAGTAGGCGACTAGAGATTTGATATGCAACTCATGCAATTGACCCTGTAATACCAGTAACTTGACAACTAAAATAAATTCTGAGCCAAAAATATGATAAATGAGATTCGTTATAGGTTGCAGCCTTAGAATTGTCTTTTACTTGCTTGAAACATCATCTTCAAGTCGTTCACAATTAGATATTTTTATTAATTGCCTAGTTAGTAGTAGTTAACAATGATCACAATTTCAGAAACAGGTTACTTTTATTTTATTTGTAGAGTTAAGTGTTAGATATAAGTTGATCATAAGTCCCTTGAAAACGATAATTCATTTCTTTATGAATATATGTTACTTGAGCGACCACGTACGCTTGTGTCTATAGTGGACAACAAAAAGTTTTGACGCTGCTGTTGGGGACTTAGAAATTAATTTATATTCGATCTTCTTAAGTTTACAGTTGTTAATTACTTGATCTTAGCTTTTTTATTGCAGGTAGTTAACTCCTAAGTTTGGATCGTAAAGGAGAAATTGTCGAATCGGGGTGTAGATTTGAACTAAAATAGGGCACGGTACAACTCATCTATGCTAGTGGACAATTCACCAGTTTTTTGTGGAACTTTATAGAGATTAGTGATACATACATTGGAGTCTCTTCGGACTATGTGAGGCCGACCTTGTTTCATACTCATTGGTAGGATCCGCAAGGCGTTGGTTAGATTTTGAGCCACCGAACTCCATCACTATCTGGGATTACCTAGCAATGAAGTTCTTGAGTCGATTCTTTCCATCCAAGAAAACTGCCCGGTTGATTGAAGACTATTTTGAAGGTGTGATGTATCACACACCAAATTTGATACAAAGTTATTAAATAGTGAAATAATATATAACTATTTAACAGTATAAATTTGACTGATATAATGTATGAATGCTTTTCTAATTATATAGTTTTTTGTTAATGAATAGGAACAATTATTTAAATACGAAACTTATTTTACCATATTTCCTAAAATTCTCTACCATTTGTAAAATTACAAAAAATTGTACTCTATCTAACTCTCATATACATCACTTTACGCGATGTATCGGGACGTACATGATGTATCAGGATGTTGAGTGATATATTCAAAATTGAGACGCTATGTATTTGTATCACACTCGGAACCCACACCCTTGACGTGGTCGACAACAACGACCATTACTGGCCTTGAGCGAACCCTTCACCTGACTTACTTAACTCAGAAGAAAACTTAACTTAATTCAAGTATAAAGCTATAAATGTTCTCATGAAAAATACTTTAATTAATGATCTTGACCAAAATGGCACTTATCTCTCAAAATAATATATGTATATCTTCAAATAAAGACACAGTCAAAGTGACTAGTACGTCTTGGTAAAATGGCACTTACGTCTATGAAGTCTCTACTACTACTAAGATGAATATTAGGACAAACCCCACAACATTCTATAAAGAAAATACGAAAAGCAATTAAAAGAGTCCTCCGGAATGCAAGGAGGCTTACCACTAACTCTGAATGATCAAACTGGATCGACAAGGCACTGGATGCTAATTCAGGTTACGTGCGGTCTGTATCATAAGACGATGTAGGCCAAATGCTATCAATACATTGCATGTACACGTATACGAGTTGTAATGCTAAACAACATCTAGTAAGCTTGAAAGGATTAATGATGAAGTTATCTTGGCTCTACTCAACACAAGAAATCACAACTCAATATAAAGTAGTAAGGCACGTGCAATTATTATTATTATTATTATTATTATTATTATTATTATTATTATTATTATTGTTATTATTATTATTATTATTATTATTATTGTTATTGTTATTGTTATTGTTGTTGTTATTGTTATTGTTATTGTTGTTGTTATTGTTGTTATTGTTGTTATTATTATTATTATAATAATAATAATAATAATTATTATTATTATTATTATTATTATTATAATTATTATTATTATTATCATTATTATCAGTATTATCATTATTATTATTATTGTTATTATTTTTATTATTATTGTTATTATTATTATTATTATTGTTATTATTCTTCTTCTTATTATTATTATCATTATTATTATTATCATTATCATTATTGTTATTATTATTATTATTATTATTATTATTATCATCATCAT
>NC_028648.1:46830396-46832896 GCF_001406875.1 Solanum pennellii | reverse complement strand
TAAAATTGAGAGAAACACAGTTGGATAGCTTTAACAGATTCAAGATCTCCTCTAGCAAACAGTAACAGATCATCTGCAAAACATAAGTGAGTAATATCAAGTTTAGAGCACCTAGGATGATACTTGAACTGTTTATCATCTTTAAGCCCCTTTAGAAGCCTACTAAGATACTCCATAGCTATAGCAAACAGGAAAGGAGACATTGGATCTCCTTGTCTCAATCCTTTAGCTGCTTCAAAACTTTGAGAAATCAGTCCATTAACTACTATGGAGTAGTTCACTGTTTTGACACATTTCATTATCCATTGAACAAACATCCTAGGATATCCTAGACCAAACATTACTTTCTCCAAATAAGCCCATTCCACTGAATCATAAGCTTTCTGCAGATCAATCTTCAACATGCTTCTAGGAGAAATATGCTTCCTAGTATAAGCTTTAACCAGTTCATGAGCAAGCACTATATTATCAAAAATCTTTCTTCCTAGAATAAACCCTGCCTGGCTATCACAAATGATACTCTGAATCACACCATGTAATCTATTAGTCAAGACTTTGGAGATGATCTTATACATCACAGTACAACAAGCTATTGGCCTGTATGCTTTCACAGTTTTAGGATTCTGAACTTTTGGTATGAGAGACACTAGAGTACAATTGAATGCTTTATGTAGCTTGCCTGTTGTGAAAAAGCTCTTAATAGCCTAAATGATATCCCCTTTAATGAACTGCCAAGTATGTTTAAAAAAGAAAGCATTATAACCATCTATACCTGGTGCCTTATCATTCCCTATGGATTTCAAACCATCATAAATCTCTTGTTTGTCACTGCAATACACAATTGTAATCTCTGCTGCTTTGTCAAGGTAGGCCCTCTTTTCATCACCTGAGCATTAATGGCTGGTAGCTTACCTGCTGAAGTTCCCATAAGACTCTTATAAAACATCACAAACTCATCTTGAATTTCATGTGGATCATAAAACATCTTACCCTTTAAGGACATAATACTTCTTATTTGTTTCTTTTGCGGTCTCTCCTTTATAACTGAGCTGAAAAACATATTATTTGCATCCCCTAATTGTATCCATTTTATACTTGACTTCTGCCTCAAAGCACTTTCGTCTATTATTGACCATTTTTCAAGTTTAATCAGCAACTCTTTTTCCTGCACAATTAACTCATCAGTAGCTTGCTCATTTAGTTGGTCTTGAACTTTTGCAATCTCCAATCTAGCAATCTCAATCTGTTTCCCAACGTAATTGAACTTTTTTCTATTCAACTGTTTTAGAACATGCTGAAGATCCTTCAACTTACACCACACCTGCTTCATTATGCTATGTCCATACTCTTTTTTCCGTAGAGTTTCCACCATTTCCATAAAGCCCTCATGCTCAGTCCATACATAGAAAAATTCAAAACTAACTTTCCCATGCTGCTGAGTTTTTTGCAGTTAAATCATCATAGAGCTATGATCAGATATGCTTGGATTCCCATATTCTACATTAACATGTCCCCATTTATCCATCCATTCATCATTTTCAAATGCTCTATCAATTCTACTAGATATTCTATCCCTCCCACATTGTTTGTTAGTCCTAGTATAGCAGTTACATGTCCACTGCAATTCAGTAATCCCCATATCTCTCATACAATCACCAAAATCTTTTATCTAATTACTAGTAACAGGAACTCCATCTAACCCATCCTTAGTAGAATGAATAGAATTAAAATCTCCTAGTATAAGACAAGGTTGAGAAATACCTTTTGACATTGTATTCATTTCTTGCCACATACTTTTCCTCTGCTCAACTGTATTAAAGCCATACACCACAGTCAATATAAACTGGTAACCTTTACTTCTTTCATTAACCAGACAATGCAACAGTTGAGCTGAGCTATTAATCATCTTGATCTCATACCAGTTATCATCCCATAGCAACCAAATTCTTCCATTAGGACTATCAGTATAATTATGTAATATCTTCCACCCTGGTGCTATCCCTTTAAGAATTGAGTTCACATTTTTGTCTTTAACTCTTGTTTCAACTAAACCTGCCAAAGTTATTTTATTCTTCTCTAAAAGCAGCTTAATCTCCTTCTGCTTATACTTTTTATTCATACCCCTCACATTCCAGAACAACCACTTCATCAACAAGTCTTTGATGCTCCACCTCTATCAATAGAAAGTGAAGCCATTTTGTTATGCATAAGACTCTCAAAACCATTCCTTGTTGGTATAGCTTTCAATATAGGAAAGTTAGCCAAACTCAATTCTAGCTGTCTATCAACATGCTCACCATTATTCCTTGGTGTTTGCTGATCTAGTTTCTTTCCTATCTCCTGTTCTTCCTCCTGCTTATTCTTCTGTGGACTAAGATGGTTCTCTTGTCTATGTTCATCCATCTTCTCTTGCTCAGTCTTTTGTGAAATTGGACCTTTATACTGCCAAGTTTGAGTTACTTTCTTCCATGGCCTTCTTCTCTTTGGCATCTCTTCTTTT
>NC_028648.1:46822896-46825396 GCF_001406875.1 Solanum pennellii | reverse complement strand
ATACCCTAAACGTGACATGATGTATAACACCTCGAGAGACCCTACAAAAGCCAGTGGACATACGAATACAAAATATATATAATAGAGAATAATAGAAATTTGATATAGCAAATAGTTTGACATAATGCATTAGTACATGAAATGTACAAAGTAAGAGGGATATACATGAAAACATGAAATGTGATCATAGAGGACATAATAAGAAACATGATCTGCATGACCAATCAAAATATTATGGTCAATGAATCTTAAAATCATCAAAAAAAGCTTTATTAAACCTTGATAGAAAACATAGATTATTTTGTGGGACATTGACTTTAACAAACAATAGACCATTCGAGCTATAACTTGGAATTCAATGTAACTCCCACATCGAGAAGGGAGAGTCTAATTACCATGATTTGACATTGTATCATCTCATATTGTATATGTGGATCACAATCTAGGCCATTTAAGGCAAACCTACAGAGGCACGTAGTTTGGAACTAGAGTTGCTACTTGAGACTACCCTATTTAAGCCTCCACCTCAAATTTCTCTCTATGCTAAGTTAAATTCCTAAAAGAGTAGTCAATTTCATAAATATATCATCATCCATAGAAAAGTAAAATTCAAATACTAGTTCAAGCTTAAAACATCATAAGTAGTTCATTAAATCTTGAATCAAGCATGTGTGAGAAAATCTTATTTGTTCCTTATGGTGAGAAAAACCTTTCACAATTTAATTGATGCTCATCTTAAAGAAACCTAATTCATAATATATTCTTTTTCATAAATCACACATAACTTCATGAAAATGTTAAGTCATAAATAAGTGTATAATTCCTTCATAAATTCATGTCTTTTAGGGTTCATATATAAAACTCATAATTAACACACGTGTTCATGTGATTTCAATTGAAATGCATGTAATTGAGTCTAAAGCAATCAAATCAAGATTAAACTCAAGCAATTGAATCCACACAATTAGAATTTAGAGTCCATGAATAATTGAATAAAAAACCTACTTTATTTGATTGAAAGTGAATTAGGAAAATTAGAGAAAACCATGGGGCTCAATGAGTGAATGAAACTCACTGATGAATCCCTAAATACCTTGAGGAACGAAGCCCCAAAAAATGGATGAATAGGAGACTTGGTGCTTGAGAATCCTATCCTTCTTCTTGACAGAGACTTGAAGGGGATGGATGTAGACGGGATTTTGGTGTTTGACTGAATGAGAAAGTTGGATTACCTTTAGGAATAGAAAGGCAATTATAGGACTTAGAAATAGGCGTAAAACAACGTAGTATAAGTATTAAATGCATAGGAAAAGACTCAAATCTTATTAAAATAGTTGTTGGATATTTTCTACGATCAGTACAGGTCAACCGTAGAACTAATTTCAGAAATTAAAATTTCATCTTACTTTCAACGATACTGTTACGACCCAAAAATGGCACACTCGTCTTATCCCACAAAGACAATTCAGCCTAAATATCAACCATTACAATAAAATGCAGAAAAAAATATAAGTAACTTAATAAAATCTGCCAAAACCAGGTAGTCACGTGTACAAACCTCTAATGTATTACAATTGATTTAAATGAAAAACACAAGTCTCAAATGACCTTGTTTCTAGAATAGAACAAAATCATAAATAGGATAAAGAAGGTCCAATGAAATGACAAACAACTACCTCACAAATCTCCAGGAAGCCTCGAAAAATAAGAGAATGGAGTATCACGAAAAATCCAGGCTCGTAACCTACAAAAAATTGTAGAAGAAAGGGGTGAGTACCAAAACACACGGTACTCAGTAAGTAAGCCTCTAAACACAAGCTAAGGGAATAGAATACGGTTACTCCTTACACCCCAACCGAACCTCCACAACTATAACCTGTATTAAATCAGCCCAACCTAACATTTCACAATTTACGAAGCACATAGCTCAACAACCACACTCCAACAATTTGATATAATCAACAACACTCTAACTATTGCATATCTTGAACAACATGAACGATATTCATTAGTAACAAATTTCATAAAAAGACACTCACAATATCAACAACGCACCAAATAAAGTTCACCAATAATAACGAAGTCCTATGCAATGAAATGCAGTGTCCAGTATAGTGATGCATGTCTGACCTAATGATACACACCCGTTGTCTCTCAGTTCGGGACCCATGATGGACATATCTGTCCATGATCCATCGCGCCGTGCGATACAAACCTCGATAATAGTAACCAACGCACTGTGCAATATGTAACGACCTGTTTAGTCGTTTTGAGCAGTAGAGCTTATTTCTGGTAATAACTGTCTGGGTCGACGGATCCCACGACGGACCGTCATGGGCACGACGGACCGTCGAGGGTGTCTCGTTCCAAAACACTTAGATTCTGAAAAATTGGGTACTGAGAACGACTCTCTGAACTTCACGACGGAATGGCAGGACGGACCGTCGTTGGCGCGACGGACTGTTACAAATCTTTCCACAGAATTAACTCTCTGAACTTT
>NC_028648.1:46820056-46821177 GCF_001406875.1 Solanum pennellii | reverse complement strand
TAGTAAAGAGAATGAATCTTGAAATATGTTAATATACTCAATCTAAAGAACCTGTTTCCCAAATGAGTATGGTGTGGAGGCTTGAGTCCTCATAGATGTGCTTGGTGTTGTGGCCAAGGGTTATGGCAAAAGTTGTTGTCACCTGTTAAGAATATTATTTGATTTTATGTTATTATCTGAAATATATTGCTTTCTATTTTGAGTTGGCCGATGATATCTACTCAGTACTTGTTCCTTGTACTGACCCCTACTTGTATTTGTTTTTCTTTGTTAATTGTGGAGTGCAACAAACGTGCCATCGTCTTCAACTCGTCCTCAACTCTAGCCTATCTTCATCACGTCAGATTTCGGGGTGAGCTATTGTCCCTAACTCGGACTGGATTCTCTCTCATTCACGTCTTGATGCCTTGAAGTTCTGGCATGGACTAGCTGTTTNGTGTTTTCTGCACCAGCACCTCAGGTTCCGAGAGTACAACATGCCGCTGCTGTGGCTCCCCGCATGTATGCCTCATTGGAAATAGGCACGTTCCCTCGATTGACTACAGGACCTATAATGACGAGTGACCAACATGAGCATTTCACTAAATTTCTGAAGTTGAAACCTCCAGTTTTCAAGGGTGCTGAATCTGAGGATGCCTATGATTTTCTGGTTGATTGTCATGAGTTGCTACATAAGATGGGCATAGTAGAACGATTTGATGTTGAGTTTGTGACCTATTAGTTTCAAGGGAACGCCAAAATGTGGCGGCGGTCATATGTTGAGTGTCAACCAGCACAGGCACCACCTATGACTTGGGCATCATTCTCTAGCTTGTTTATGGAGAAGTATATACCCAGACTTTGAGGGATAGGAGGAGAGATGAGTTCCTAAGCCTAGAGCAAGGCAGGATCTCGGTTACTGCTTATGAGGCTAAGTTTCGCGAGCTATCCAGGTATGCCACCCAACTTTGCTTCAGTCCACAAGAGCGGATTCGCCGTTTCGTGAAAGGGTTGAGGTTAGATTTGCAGATTTCAGCCTTACAGGTAGCTGCTACAGCAAAATCCTTTCAGGAGGTGATAGATTTTGTGATAGAAGTGGAAGGGGTGAAGCCAGACGACTTCACCATGGCATCGACATCTAA
>NC_028648.1:46812608-46813643 GCF_001406875.1 Solanum pennellii | reverse complement strand
CCTCCCAACAAGCGCCTGATTTAATGTCGCGGCACGACTGGGGACACTTGATTACTCAGCCTTCATCAAGATGGTTTGCCTCTATTACTTTATTCCCCGATGCTTTATGCCAAAAATAGAGTTTTATTCGTTCTCTATTCACGTTTAACCACACTCCCTCCTTGGCTTTTAACTCAACTGCTCCATGAGGGAATACTTGGGTAATCAAGTAAGGGCCAGTCCATTTGGACTTGAGCTTGCCCGGAAGAGGAGGCGACCCAGAACTCTCTACAAGTACCAAATCCCCAACCATAAACTCTTGTTTTGCATTTTCCTGTTCAGTCTCCTTCTTCATCTTTTCTTTGTGGGATATGGCAGATACCGATTGGAGCTCACCACTCTGCCTCATGGTCCTACAAATGTTGAAGGTCGCTTCTTCATTATTCAACCGAAATGTCATCTGTCCCTTCTCCATATCAACTAAGGCTCTACCTGTGGCAAGGAATGGCCTCCCAAGAATAATAGGCACTTCGAAATCGACCTCACAATCAAGAATAACAAAATCAGCCGGAAAGATGAATGACTCCACTTTTACTAGCACATCATGGAGTATCCCTATAGGCCGTTTCACTGTCCGATCAGCCATCAGTAGCCGCATCGCAGTGGGTTTTGGATCCCCCAAACCCAACTTCTTGTAAATTGAGAGGGGCATAAGATTTATGCTTGCCCCCAGATCACATAATGGTTTCGCAATATGTAATGACCCAACTGTACAAGGGATAGTGAACGCACCAGGATCTTCTTTCTTTTGTACGACGGATCTAGTAGCGATAGCACTACAATGCTGCAGTCTATCATCATCCTCGAAAGTGACCGATCTTTTCTTTGTGACCAGATCTTTCATAAATTTGGCGTAACCGGGCATTTGTTCTAAAGCTTCTACCAAAGGGACATTGATAGAAAGTTGCTTCAACATAGTTATGAAAAGCCGGTATTTACCATCCTCGGTCTTCTTCACTAATCTCTGAGGGAAGGGTGGTGGTGGCCTAGGCATGG
>NC_028648.1:46808028-46808433 GCF_001406875.1 Solanum pennellii | reverse complement strand
GTGAAGAGTTGGGTAAGACCTACTAATGTTACAGAAGTAAGGAACTTTGTTGGTTTAGCTAGCTACTACTGTCAATTTGTCAAGGGATTTTCTTCGGTTGCTTCCCAATTGACAAACTTGACTAAGCAGAATGTTCCATTTGTATGGTCGGATGAATGTGAAGAAAGCTTCCAGAATCTCAAGACCGTGTTGACTACTGCACCAATTATTACCTTGCCAGTGGAAGGAAAGAATTTTATTGTTTATTGTGATGCATCCTATTGTGGTTTGGGTGCAGTACTAATGCAAGAGAAGAATGTAATTGCTTATGCTTCGAGGCAATTAAAGGTGCATGAACGTTATTATCCGACCCACGATTTGGAGTTGGTTGCGGTAGTGTTTGCATTAAAGCAATGGAGACACTAT
>NC_028648.1:46807593-46807849 GCF_001406875.1 Solanum pennellii | reverse complement strand
TCTAGCTCACTTGCAGGTTTCTAGACGCCCATTGGCTAGAGAGGTTCAGACTCTGGCTAATGACTTCATGAGGTTGGAAGTACTAGAGAAGGGAGGATTTTTGGCCTGTGTGGAGGCAAGATCTTCCTTTCTTGCCAAGATTAAGGGAAAGCAGTTTACTGATGAGAAACTGATTCGGATTCGAGATAAGGTATTGCGAGGAGAGGCTAAAGAAGCAAAAATCGATGAGGAAGGTGTGTTGAGGATTAATGGAAGG
>NC_028648.1:46789797-46805412 GCF_001406875.1 Solanum pennellii | reverse complement strand
GTGTCACGTTCCGACACCAGGATAGTTGATGGATCGGAGTGTCACGTTCCGACACCAGGATAGTAGATGGATCGGAGTGTCACGTTCCGACACCAGGATAGTAGATGGATCGGAGTGTCACGTTCCGACACCAGGAGAGTAGTGGATCGGAATGTCACGTTCCGATACCAGGATAGTAGTGGATCGGAGTGTCACTTTCCGATACCAGGATAGTAAAGAGAATGAATCTTGAAATATGTTAATATACTCAATCTAAAGAACCTGTTGCCCAAATGAGTATGGTGTGGAGGCTTGAGTCCTCATAGATGTGCTTGGTGTTGTGGCCAAGGGTTATGGTAAATGTTGTTGTCACCTGTTAAGAATATTAGTTGATTTTATGTTATTATCTGAAATATATTGCTTTCTATTTTGAGTTGGCAGATGATATCTACTCAGTACTTGTGCCTTGTACTGACCCCTACTTGTATTTGTTTTTCTTTGTTAATTGTTGAGTGCAGCAAACGTGCCATCGTCTTCAACTCGTCCTCAACTCTAGCCAGTCTTCATCACGTCAGATTTCAGGGTGAGCTATTGTCCCTAGCTCGGACTGGATTCTCTCTCATTCACGTCTTGATGCCTTGAAGTTCTGGCATGGACTAGCTGTTTAACTTATTTTAGCTTCTTAGATACTCTTAGATTTAGTAATTTGAGGATAGATGTTTTTGTGGTGATGACTTCCAGATTTTGGGAATAATAAGTATTAAATTTTAGAAGTTATTTATTGGTTATATTAATGAGTTTTAAGTCTTCCGCATTATATTTTGTTTATTATGGTTGAAATGTTGGGGTTTAGATTGGTTGGTTCGCGCACATAGTAGGATAAGTGTGGGTGCCACTCGCGGCTCGTTTTGGGTCATGACACAATATGTCCCTCGTTGTATAGTATCCATTGCGGCACATGATACATCCCTCGAAATGATACATCCTATCTAATTTCTTATTCTTTCTCAATGCATATAACACTTGTCACGACCATGTCTCGAAATAATGAAAATGGCATGTTCACACAAATAAGGATGAGATGATTTCTTTTCTTAACAAGGCAATTCACAATAATACAACTGTGATACACCATCAATAAATAAGCAATAGTCAAATCATTCTCAAACATCAAACACTAACAATTTATCACATTACTTTTTATCACCCTTTTTCATCATTAATATTACTCAATATGAACAAGTCATTCCATCGTCAATTCTCATTACTCCCAAAAACATATTATAAGGAAATACAGAAATTTCATACACTTAACAAGGGTTTAAAAATCCACTTGCCTCAAACAATCAAATGATTACTCCGAGACTTGATTCTTCCCATTTCGTTTAATTTCCAACCCAATGCAATCTATTCAAATATATAGACACAATACGATTTTGAAACTAACAACACCCAAATTGCTATAGGTATAACCTAGACCCAAAAAGTTACCAAAATTTACAATAAAGTTTCTAAGTTTAAAGCCTAGGGTTAAGCTTCAACTTCTCCAATATCACAATTCTAGTGGTATTCATGTAAATCTATAATATCATTGTTATAAGACCTATCATGTACGTTAACCTCTAATGACAATAAAATACTCTCTTTTGTTGCAAAGCCATAACCTACACCAATGCATCAATCATTTGGCGTTGATTAGCCAATGACTAAAGAGCAGGTTTCTTCCCAAAAATGATGCAACACCATAATCTATTCCCACCTTTCTGTCCAATCAATTTGACATAAAATCAAATCTTTCTTTCCAATCCAATTAACATAACTAAAATAGCATTTACCTGAATGTGAAGCTCTCTGCTTTCACGGTGGTCACCTCTCACAAGAAATTTTAGGTTCTCTTCTTTATTTTTTTCTTCTAAATTAATTATATATTAAAAGTGACAAACTCTCCTAATTATTTTGATAAATAAATTAAACTTAGGATATTAAATAAATTATCATTTTAGTCCATTAACTATCGGTTAAGTCAATTATCTAGAATTGTCTATCATTTAATTAACTCAAGTAAAATGAATACTTTAAAATTCTCATACCAACTTCACCGGCTAATCATGAATGACTTGAGCCAACTACTGAATGGTGTGAAAAGGTAATGATGTAAAATTATTCTAAATGACTTTCCGGGACATTATAGATACCCTTCTACAGTCCATGTCAATTTCTACCGTCCATGGAACTAATAAGTAAGAATCCACTTTTGGTAAAATTTTTTAATAAGTTAGAAATATTCTTGCGGAACTCATCTACAGCTCATCAAATTTCCTAAGATTCGTCTAGTTCTTTCTTAGGACAAACTTCTGAGACTTAATTTTCCAAAATTCCATTTCAGATCCTACAATTCCATTTGACGACTTGTTGGTATTCCTACGGGTTGTAGGTCTGTCTCGTAGACCACTACTTTAAAGAATTTTTCCATTTTTCGTTTCTTTCTCATCTTTGAACTTCTGTGGTATGATATTACTAGAAAGAGGTACTCAATAGCATAGGCTGATTGATCTCCAAAGACAAAGAAAGCATAAATTACAGGTAAGAAGAAGGAATAAACAATACAAGAAGCTAAAGAAGAGATGCCACATAATAAAAGTAAATGAAAACAAAGGAATAATAAAGCAAGCAGGTAGCTAAGACAAGGGAACATACCTGGATGAGCTAGCCCAAAAACCTAACCACAATAATATTCTACTATGGAATTCAATAAACTAAATATATTCTAATTCTAACCACCACTACATGCCATATCAGACAAATGGCTAATCCAGTCAAATCAAATCAAATCTAGAAGTATTGATCTCGAGGGAATCAAAGGGGACAAAATACACGATTACAATCAAATAATAACCTAAAAAAATCCTCATAAGCCTGGAAGATAATCAACAATAAACATAACCCAATCACCCGCTCCCTCCGATAAGATCGACAAGTGCAAACAACAACAAATTATATTGGTGATAATCAATGAATATAGACAACAAGTGCCGCACAAACAAATATAGACACCTACCTCCTTTCCATGACATGCAAGGTAGAGCCATATGGACACCCCTCCTCCTATTCACAATGTAACACGGACAAAAGGTCTACAATAGTGTCACGCCCCAAGCTACCACCGAGACGTGAACACGAAACTTAGGACCACAAGTGATTCCAAGATAACCCTGCTGGCATGTGCATGAGCATACTAAAGAATATAAACTGTTGCGGAAGCTAAATCATAAATATAAACTCAAAAGATGGGGAATAATCATATTCTATAACTGAGATAAATGAAATCAATGAACTAAATACAAAGCTGTTATTAACTCAATACTATGCTGAAACTAACTATGTCTGAAATAAGCCTCTAAACTGGACTAGAAATACAGGGACAAGCCCCCAGCTAAAGCTAGCAAAAACTAAAACTAAATGACTAAATACTGAAAAGAAACTCCTGACTGTTGTCCTCGGAGAATGAGGACTTACCATTGAATCTGCTGAACTGGAGATCGGGAAATGGATATATGCTTGATCTGGATGCTGAGAACCTGAACCTACATCATGAGAAGATGTGGCAACACGTATGCGTCAGTACTTGAAAGGTACTGAGCATGTAGGATAGAGTAAAGCTGAAATAAAACATAACTAAACAAGCACAAAGGCAAGTAATAATCTTAACATGATATGCTGATTTCTGAGCGAACTGGATGCAATGACCAATTTATAACATACTGAAATTGAATATACTGATAAATGATCAATACAGAGAGTCTGATTGAACTGAGAGAGCTACTAATAATCGATAATAAAACCACATGCGATAAATGTGGAGTTCGATGTATACGCCCCATTGAGAGGACCAATGTACCCTGCCAAAGGTATAAAGGCATGCTGGCCTGATCACTAAACTGATTGCCCACAGATGGGACTTACAACCTACTTGTCTAATAGTTCTGGGACTAATTGGGTACGCTGAACCCTAGTCCAACTCGGTATTATGCTACTCCCATGAATTTTTTAATTAACTGATCATGATTTAGTTTCTGTAAATAATGGATAGCTCAAAACTGAACATGCAAACTGAGAATGCAACAATAAATCTGGTAACTATGCATTTATAACTAAGGCAAGTATATCTGAAGTAACTGAAATATCTGACCTAGCATGTGTAATTCAATAAATAAAGAAATACATATCTAGGGTTCTGAAATTCATGCAATAAACTGAATAATAACATGATAATCTGATTTTGAACATATAACTAATAAGTTCATGAGGTTATGTTGAAGTTCTAGAAACCCTAGGTCTAATCATGATATGGGAATCAAGAATCTGACTGAAAACTAGGGACCCAATGGTTTTAAGAAACCCACTAGTGAAATCCCACATACCTGGTGATAAAATCCATGAAAAAATACTTATGTTTCGGGGCTAGAACTGCTGGAACATGTTGCGTTCTTGAACTAGGGTTCTTGAGCTTTTTCTCCTTTTTTGCTTCTAATTTTCTAACTTTTGATTTATGATTTTGACTTAGGTAAGTTTTAATTATGTTTGCAGACTTAAACTGACTAAAATCTGATGATTTAAGGTCAAAACGATGTATCTTAAGGTTTAAATAAAGTGGGAAAGGACCAAAAGACCCCTGGGTAAGTTCCTGTGGGACCAATCTAGTTGGTACGTCGGTTGGGCCTGTTCGAGAGTCCTTTACTAAAATGGGCATAAGTTTTTACTCGGAGGTCAGATTTTGCATGATCGGTGTCTATGAAAAGCTAATTGAATTATCCATCTTTGGGTAGGTAATGAGAAACCCAATTCCTTTTGTGCTAAGAATTATGATCATTTGAAGTTTCCCCAACTGCATTTCCCCCTAAACTGTCTGCTAATTCCTACCTACGGTCAGACTTACGGACCGTAGGTCCACCTACGGACTGGAGTAAGTAGTCTTGTCCGAAAGCCTCAGGTGAAAAGACGATACCAGGGAGAGAGGGTTATGCGTCGAGGCGGAGAGCAAGACAACTACTTTTGGCTTTTTGTGCTGGTCATCCGTGGCTCTTGTCAGAGAGTGAGTGAAGGGGAGTCTCCATCAACGGTCATGGACTACGGACTGTAGTCTGACCTACGGACCGTAAGTTTGTCCGTCGACCAAAACTTAACCAATTTTCCTGAGCTGAGATTTTTGAGAGTTTCTGATCCCATCGACGGTTGTGCAGGATGGACCATAGGTCAGGCTACGGTCCGTCGATGGTCACGTCGGTTGCACCTGCAGATTTTTCTGAAAAACTGATTTTTGGTCTGTTTTGGATACGGTGTGTTACACATAAGGAACTTGAGAATTCCATATATACTTCCTGGTCATGATCCACGACTATCATAAATCATCCTCATTGATATGCTCCACATGATACATAAATATACATATTTAAAACTGAGTCAATATTAAAATGATCTTAAATTCCTCCAACTGATCAAGTAAAAAGTGAGTTCATTATCGATGCATCTAGTATCGCATCGATTGATTTATAAATGTAGTAAATGTCTTACGCATCCCACCATAATCAATTTTAAGAGTAAAAATGTACAAAATCCTACTTTCACAAAAATCGTAGTTAAACCCAATGTATGTTTCGGGATTTTGATACAAAATACGTGAAAATGAGTACCATCGCAATGCATGCCATCACCAGCATAACAAATAACATTTATACACCCATAATCACGTAATCGACATCAATGAACTCCTAAGTATAGAGAACTAACAATGGAAGATTGAAGATACTCCAACAATTGAAAGATTGAAGAGAAGTACTCCAACAATTGAAGATTGCAGAGAAGTAGTCCAATACAACAATAATAAGAAGAAAAAAAGACAAGAGTATACAACTTTAGAAATAATAATGCAAAGTTACATTAGGAATCCTAATTTGATTAGGATTTTCTATTTATAATATTTACTTATTATGTTTAATTATGATTTGTTGGTTAGAGTAGTTCCTAGTCCTAGTTTAATTATGGTTTTTACCTTTATAAATAGGGATGTTACTAGTTAATTTCAATACATACAGAAAATACAAAAAACATACAAAAATATACATAATAGACAAAACTTGAATTAAGATTCAAGAACCTTTGAGTTTATAAATAAAATATTTTCCTTCAACAATGATAGAAATCTACTTGTTCAATCAAAATTCAATGTCGTGCTCATTTGCCTTGCCAACACATCCTTGTTATAGAACATTATTTTTGTGTTTCATGATAAAAATTTGATATGGACTATTAAAAATATCCAAAATTTTACAAATTTATCAAAATTGATCTCAAATTGTAAAAGTTGACCTTTGAATCGCCACATTTTATGCTTAAACAAGGCTAAATCATTAAAATTCAAATCCATTCGAAACTAATCAAGATTTGACTAAATTATACGAAAAGGTCCATGAACACAAATCAATATGCAAAAAAATGATGAAACACTTTTTTGGATCAATTGGATTTATGAAATCATCTATAAGAGGTCATCTTGATCAAAAGTTAACAATAAAATAGCTCTATTAAAACTCAAAAATACAACCAAGGACTCGAATCACTCCAAACACCTCAATAACCATACCAACCACATCCAAAGCCAAAAATCACCTTTAGGACCTAAATAATTGACACAATTATTGTAATTTGAGATCATAACCTAAGACTTTTGACTTTGATCAAACTTCAAAGTCAAAAAAACTCATCCAATATATTGATTCGGTTACCTTGAGAATTTATGTCACCCTTTTTGCTTGTCAAAAATAGTATGAAGAAGCTACGGGAAGGGGCCAAAACAGAAAATATACTAAGAAAATTAATAGGGCCATGGGGTCATTACATTTCAACTTCCAAAATTGTATTATTTTATTTTAATACGTATGATCTCCTTTAGAATCATGTCGTATATTCTTCAAATTTTAAACAAAATAATAAAGCTATAAGTAGGTAAAAGTGAGGAAATATGTTTAAACATAAAATGATCGTGCGAGTCATTTTATATTTTTTATTTTATTCGTTTTTACTTTGATTCTTCGATTTGGGCCAAATAGGGTAGACTATTCTATGCTTCTAAATTGAAGTGTGTTAGATAACATTTTTCACTGTTTATTTAATAATGGAGAAAACATCTTCATTACTAGTACAAAACTGCATAAGCAATTTTTGGTACACGTGGTTACATGGGAAAATTATGATATTATTGGTGTTCACCTTAATTACTCTCCTCTTAATTAACCGTTGAATTTATCGTGCCATCATTAAAATATCATTGTACACTAATCTTTTTCTAATACCAAATATTATAAAAATTAAAATGGTGCCAAATTTCTTAACCAAAGATCTATTTCTTTATCATGTTTAATATTATTTTTTCTTTTATTAGATTGATTGGGACAAAGTTGCATATTACAACATGTGTATTCTGTGTTTGAATTCTTTTGTGTCTTAAACTGGTGTGTGATGTTAAGTGACAACATTAGAAGAAATTCAAAAATCAATTTAATTACTAGAGTTGTGGGGAAAACAAACAATATTACTACCATTTATGTTTTGTCAAGTATGTGTTTATGCTAGTGTCTACAGTGATATTTTAATTAGTTGTCTCTTAACAATAATTAGGGCCGGAAATAAATTGTTCTTGTTTGTAACAAAGATATATAGTGCGAGATATCCACAATTTAAAAATCATTTTTCTTAATTACTAAGTTCGATGATATGAGCTTTAAATATAATATGAGTACACACAACTATTGTTCTTGTTAACATAGGGGAAAACAAACTTTGGACTAGCACAATATCAAAATAAACAAATCTCTAGTGTCTATGCATTTGTATAGCTTTTGTTGATCTGAATGGCAAAACTGAAGCTCTACATATAGGGCAATCTTTTTTTTTATCACTAGCCATTGTTTGATGCATCTCGCATGATATTCATGCCCGCACCCGAGTGTCCCAATGTTTTCTTCATGCTCAAATTTGTCATGACATATGACACAAATCTCTTCCATTTTTATTGGATTATCTACTCCGTGTATTGGATCATCAACATGATGAGTTCTTGTTTTAAGATATCTCAACGTAACATCCTCCACAGTCTCCTCCACGGAAGCAACTTGATTATCCTGATCACTTGTTCTAGGATTTCTCCGATTTTGCGAGGATTGGTCTAGCATATTTACTGCTACACTTGTTCTTAACAAACTATATATATCTACTGAATTACAATCACTCTTGTTAAAAGTATAAACAACAGAAGAATGAGAATGAGAGTTGCTAATTTTTCAATGTCACTAATACAGATCGAATTAAACAAAAACAATGTTGGAATTTCCTTGAGTTTTTAAAAGGAACATAAGTAGCAAAATATAATGTATAATAAGTTTGACTGGAAAATGAAGTAAATATAGTGATGACCTACCATATCTTTATTTGGGAATTTAATAAGTTTTATTCCTATTTTGTATTGAAATCAGTTTCATTGACTATACAAAATATACAGATATATATGGCGTACCATATTTTCTATTTTATTTGGAAAATTAATAAATTGGTTTTTTTAGTTCATTATAATTGGAAATTTAGTAAATTATATTCCTAAGTTATTATGGAAATTAATAAATTGTATTCCCGGTTCATTATATTTGAAAAATTAATAAATTGTATACCTTGGTCATTTGGAAAATTAATAAATTGCATTAGTAATTTTTTAAACTAGATTTATTAAAAATAAGATATATAAACATATGGCCGACCATATTTTTTAAATCATTTGGGAAGTTAATAATGTGTACTCCTAATTTTTTTTGAAATCCAATTTATTGCTTTGATCGTTAATAATTACTTCCCCAAATGGGTTAATATTATATGCTTTTTGTTTTTAAAGTCATAATACATAAATATGACCCTTAACTTCACTTAAACGAATAATTATGTCATGCTCCGAGTCAACACCCTGGGTGGGACTGGCACTAAGTAACCATTGTAAGCCTCGAGCAAATCCTTGACCTGACTTACTTAACTCAACGGAAGGCTTAACTTAACTTAATATAATAGTAAAGGACATTTTCAAGAGAAAATACTCAAAATGTAATAATCTAGCCAAAATGGCACTTGAGTCTCAAAGTTAAAGCATCTAAAATATAAGATAAAAGAGACATCAAATTGAACAATCTAATTGACTATCTGTCTACGAAGCCTCTAAAAACTGACTGAGATGAACGTTGGGACAAACCCCACAACATTCTATTGAACTAACTAGAAAGCAATAAAATGACACTCCGAAATGCAAGGAGGCTCACCACTGACTCTGGAGCTCAAACTGGATCAACGAAGTGCTGTGTGCTGATCCTGGTTACCTGCGTCTGTATTATAAGACGATGAAGGCCAACTGACATCAGTACATTGAATGTATGAGTATGCGAGTTGGAATGCTAAACACACCTATAAGGCTTGCAAGGAGTAAGACTGAAGTTACCTGGCTTTGCTCAACTCATGAAGTCATAACTCAATATAAAGCAACAAAGACATATCGGATATAAGGAAAACTCATAAAACAGTGTAAACACTAAGTTCTTTAAAGATAAAAAAATAATAAACTCAACTTTACTTATACAGTAAAGTAATATAATATATGTAGGAGATGCTCTATCAGACAACTATAACTATGAGTCTAAGTGATGATACAACGTATTACCTCACGTTGCAAGAGAACCGCTCTATATCTTGCTATCGGTATAGAACGTGAACTACTAAGTGGATTCACTAGGCTATGCTAAAAGCACTTATGAACTCGCGTCGTATAGATGCTCAATACTACTCATATACTTAGCTCATATGTTTTTTTTAAACAACTTCTTCTCTAGCTTTAGATAATTGCTTAAACTTAGCTTCAAAAGCTTTCTTGGTAATCATAGTTTCCTTTCTCCTTTTCTAAAACTAGCCATAGGCTCTGTGAAAGTCTAGCTTCGTTTCTTTCTAAAAATTTTGAAAAAAATTTTATTTACACTCTTAGGGACTACTTAGTTCCCCTATAACTCTTGAGAAGTGAATTCAACTTGTTACTCTTTGCTTAGCTTGAAACTTAACTCTTCGAGAATACTTATGTCCCTTATAGCTTTTGAGAATTTAACTCAACTCTTTTAATCTTAGCTCAAATCATGTCTTGAACCTTAAAACAAAGTTAAAATGTTTGTTTAAGATTCTTTAGTGCTTTAGGATCTTACTTTGACTTGCCTCTTATCTTTTAGACTTGACTATTAAATTCTTTGACTTTGATCTTAACTTCCCCTGAATTGGATTATGAATTCAAGGTTCACGATCTCATGTTTATGGATGATGTCATGATTTTTAGATGTACTTTTGAGTGTTGGAACAAACTAGGAATAATTGGTACATCTCTTAGAAACTAGTACGAAAAGATGAGGGGGAAATGGGACCTCCGGGTGACCATGGCGCTCATAGAGGCGTGGGCGCCAGAGCCTGACGGATAGAGTCTGTCCTGAGGGGCTCTAGATGGTTTTCCAAATTTTCTTCTCTGATTTACAACTCTAAACCTCCCAAACTTTCATGGATCTTCCCCTAAAAACTTAGGATCACTAATATACTCAATATCCAATAGTTTAGACTCGTGACACAACCCGAAAACACGAATGAGAAAATACTAAAAGTACACTATGATTCTACCAAAAAGATTTCAACAATTGTTGATCAAGAACTTCAAGATTCATCATTTAATCAATACATAACTTTCTTAATTAAACATATTGGTGTTTGGATGAACAAATCCACACAGAAAGATCTCATATACCTCGATAGGGATCACCCCCGACGAATTCCACTAGAGAAACCTTAGCATTCTTGAAGAATTCTTTATCTTCCTCTTCTCTTCTCTTTTTTCCAAGGCCCTAAGCGTTCTCAACTCTTCCAAAATTGGATTATGACTTGGTTTTACCCCTAATAAACCCCTAAAACGAATTAGGAAATACTAGGGTGAAAAGAATATTTTACCCTTATTATATCCGGATTGGACTTTCCTCCGTCCAACAACCTAACTTTCGAAAGACATATCTCCCTCATATGACATCCGAAATGCGCAAACCCGACACCGTTAGAAAGATATTCCCAAGGGCTTTCCAATCATATAAGAACTCACCCTAACTCCTTCTGAGCTGGTAGTTATGGCTATTTGAAAATTACCAAAAACTCACTGTTATACTTAGAAATTTTCTATATTTCCTTATTTATTCCAAAAATGACTATTCTTGATTTTATTTGCTTATTATTAGTTACTTCAAGTTAAGAGTTGTTAGAAATTATGTCCTTCAACTATGAATGCACACAAGCCGACACTTAAACTTGTATAAAGTTGATTAAGTAGACAAATGTATGTTATATTGCATAAAAAACATCAGTGGCGGAGCCAGACATTTTATAACGTTTGTGCAAAATATAAAGAAGCAACTAATAAAAAAATTTAGCGAGTAAGTCCACATCTAACTTTCTTTGGATTGTGACTTTTAAATCGATCATGAATAACATCATAATTTGTTTTCAACCAAATACAATTCATATATCTTTTTATCTTCAGTTTTGATTGCTTGTAGTTATGAAAATGCACCATAAATTATATAGATTGAAATAATAATTTTATTATGTGCGAATCAAGATTTCTATTAAACACATACCACACATTCAAGAAAACATAACACTAATTTATCGATTTTTACGTAAATCAAAATTATTTTTATTATTGAGTTTGCTACTTCTTAATTTAATGAATATTAAATTTATTGTGCTTTGGTAAATAATATGTGAATATCATAATCAAAAGTGTTAAACCCAGTTTGTTCTCTTAATTCGCCTATAAATCATTGAAAGAAATTAGCATATTACAAAATATAATATGATTAAAGAAATTAAAAATAATATATGGATAATAACACATAATCTTTTCTTCTAATTTATTTTTAAATATAAACTTATTTGTAACACTATTTAATATTTAATTAAATAAAATATCCAATATGAAAGTTTCAATTAAATTTAGTTATTAATAAAGATTTATTTTATCTTAATTTCTGAAACATACTAAAGACCTACTTTATTATTTTAGTATATCCCAAAAATGAAGGTTGTCTACAATTAGAAATTCTTTAACTTTAAACTATACTCTTATTTAATTTAAAATTAATCTTTTCTTTATAATGAAGTAAACTGTAACTACATAAGTAATTAATTAATGTAATAACGGAAATAATATCTATTAGTTCTAATTTCTAATGAAGAAAAGAAAGTAATTAGTACAGGACCACCAAAAAAAATCTTTGAATCATGAGGTAAAAAGCAAGAATCGATACTTTGACCTCTAAGTGAATTGTACACCTTTTACCGGTCAAAGGCTGCAACTATGTCATGGTTGTGCAAATTTAAATATATAATATAAATTCAATAAATTTAACCTACATATATAATATAATCTTTCGACAAGGTTGTTCACGTGCACAACTTTAATTGGTTGTGGCTCCGCCTGTGAGACACATAGGATGCCATGTAGGTTATAAATTTGTCATGTAGAGTGCCATTTAGGACGATTGTATTCGCTTGTTCAATTTGATGTAAGTTTAAGTGTTTACATGTGCACGACGAAAGTTAAAAGTGATAGTTTTCAGCTGACATCAAGTTAAGGTTAATGTTATGTATTATGCCTTTTTAAATTTGTGAGGAAAGGAAGTAAAAGAAAATAGAGCAATACATACTCCACTAATTTTCTCCCTTTTTATAGGGAAGGACATATAAATTTTGTTCTTCAATATAAAAAAAATAACCGAAGTAAATTGTCTTGAATTTATAGAAATTAATTAGATTCATTATAGCAATGTGTAGTCTTCTATAATGTGATAATCAAGGAAACGATAGTTACTGAATTAATTTAATATATTAATTCAAAGCTTGTTTTGATCAAACTTTCAAATCTTCTCATTCTTTAAAGTTCTTTTACCAAATGAAGCTTGAGAAAAAGCAAAAAAACAAAAAAGTTGTCTTCCAACACACTAATATGAATACAGAAAAGAGGAAGTCACCGCTTTTTTCATGATCACCATAACTGCTGGCCAGCCTCGATCGGAGTCATGTCAATAGACTTTTGCAAGTTTATTCAGGGCGACATTAGGGGAGACGATACCTCTACCTTAAAAACCAATATCGTACTTTCATGGAGAGCCAAGAATCATATGGGATCAAGTTGATATAGTAGATGATAGTCAATGAGGATCTCCAATCTGTAGTGGTTGGAAAGTTTTTTTTCATGGTTGACAAGATATACAAGAACATCGCAAAATAATACCCGAGCAATGTGGATTGAAGGGGTAGTACAATATTGGATTTCTAACCAAAAATATGTGTTGATCAGGGGTACACTCTTGGAAGATTATGTTAATGTGCACTCTAAACCAGTTTTCTATTTAACACAACAAAATTGTTCCTATGCTAAAGTGGGATCCATTATTTAACCCAGAGGACACATCAATGACAATAGCATGTATTTCCTTTCCTTCACTGTGCCCAAACTTCTTTGGGAAAGAAACAATATTCTCACTAGTTGCAGCAGTTGGAAAACCATTACAGGTTGATATGGCAACTAAAAATCAAACTAGACGTAGTTGTGCTAGGATTAGGGTTGAGATGGATCTTCTTAAGCAGTTTCCTAAGCGAATTAACATTGGATTGAAAAGATCCAACGACGGGCATATGATGAAAAACAGTTCTATGTTGGGAATCCAGAACTTCACCCAGCTAGGCAGAAAGGGAGCATAGGGAACACTGAAATGCAAAACCACGTACAAGACGATAAAAATAAAGAAACAACGACGGGGAAAGAAGGTAAGAAAAATAGGAGCAAAATAAAGAAGAGAGATTACAGGAAGGGAAACATAATAAAGTGGGAACAAGCAAGAAGACAATAAATAAAGTGGTGGAGTTATTACCATAAACAAGTTTGATGCATTAAATGAAACATGTAGTTTATAACAAGTGACTTTAGTGAACGTAAAGGGTAGAGAAGAAATATCGACCAAGGAAAGGGTGGAACAAACTTTCTTTAAGATGACCAAATAAAAACATGAGGGTAAGGACCTAGAGGGAGAGGGGGAAAAGAAATCAGCAGGGGGAGCACTTTTTATATAGAAAGTCAAAAGGTTGGAGGCGATGAAGGGCAAAAAAATGTGAACACTAGAAGACGATGAAGAACAAGTACATACTCCTTTATGCATTCAAATAATTCTTGTACATCTAACTACAACCTTAAGGGAGTTAGCGAAGAATCAAAGGCAGTATCTTGATGAGGACGAGAAATTGAAGAATTTATTCAGAAAGTTAGTAGAGATGGTGAGTTATCTCCTAGGCACCTGGACAGTTTGAAGAGGGAGTTTAAGAAAGGAAAAACAATTATACTTATACTAGGAAAACAACGATCGAAATTAGTACCTAATCAATGATTGATAAAATATTTTTTTGTAATATAAGGTCAGTCAGCACTCACAAGTCTTTTAAAAATTATTTGTCTTAATTAATAAGTTTGATGATATGAGTTTTAAATATAATTTACGTACAGAACTATTTTTCTTGTAAACATAGCGGAAAACAACTTTAGACTAGCACAATAGCAAAATAAAAAAAATCTCTAGAGTCTACACATTTGTATAGTTTTTTTTGTTGATTTGAACGGAAAAATTGAAGCTCTCCATATGGGGCAATGTTTTTTTTTAATCACCAGCCATTGTTTGACGCATCTAGCATGATATTCATGCCTGCACCCAACTTTCCCAATGTTCTCTTCATGCTCAAATTTGTCATGACATATGACACAAATCTCTTTAGTTTTTATTGGATTATATACTCCGTCTATTGCAGCATCAATACGATGAGTTATTGTGTTAAGATACCTCAATGTAACATCCTCCGCAGTCTCCTCCACGTAAGCAACTTGATTATCCCGATCAGTTGTTGTAGGATATCTCCAATTTTTTGAGGATTTGTTTAGAAGATTACTGCTATACCGGTTCTTAAGAAACTATTTATATCTAATGAATAACGATCAGTCATGTTAAAAATATCAACAATAGAAGAATGAGAATTAGAGTTGTTAATATTTCAATATCACTAATACTGATCGAATAAGCAAAAACAATGTTGGAATTTTCTTGAGTTTTTAAGAGGAACACAAGTAGAAAAATATAAGATATAATATGTTTGACTGGAAAATGAAGTAAATATAGTGATGACCTGCCATATCTTTAATTGGGAATTTAATGAGTTTTATTCCTATTTTGTATTGAAATCAAATTCATTGACAATACAAAATATATAGATAAAGATGACCTACCATATTTATTATTTCATTTGGATAATTAATAAATTGTTTTCCTAGTTCATTATAATTCGAAATTTAGTAAATTATATTTCTAGTTTATTATATCTGTGATATTAATAAATTGTTGTATTCCTAGTTCATTATATTTGAAAAATTAATAAATTGTATTTGTTGTTCATTTGGAAAATTAATAAATTGCAGTACTAATTTTTTTT
>NC_028648.1:46747785-46789402 GCF_001406875.1 Solanum pennellii | reverse complement strand
TTTAATTGGGAATTTAATGAGTTTTATTCCTATTTTGTATTGAAATCAAATTCATTGACAATACAAAATATATAGATAAAGATGACCTACCATATTTATTATTTCATTTGGATAATTAATAAATTGTTTTCCTAGTTCATTATAATTCGAAATTTAGTAAATTATATTTCTAGTTTATTATATCTGTGATATTAATAAATTGTTGTATTCCTAGTTCATTATATTTGAAAAATTAATAAATTGTATTTGTTGTTCATTTGGAAAATTAATAAATTGCAGTACTAATTTTTTTTTAACCAGACTTATAGACAATATGATTTATACAAAGATAGCCTACCATATTTCCTAGTGCATTTGAAAAGGTAATAACTTTAATTCCTAATTAGTTTCGGAATCGAATTTATTAATTTGACCGTTATTAATTAGTTGACCAAATGGGCCTAAACCTTATAAACCTTTTGTCTTTTAAAGGAAGTCAAAGAAAATAGAGTAAAACATATAATTTTTATATTGTTTGATAAATGCAGCAGAAAATAAAAGATAAAAGAATAAGACTTGAAGAATGACTTGTCACTCATCACCTATAAATCGATGTGAAGAAAAATACAAAGGTAAATATGAAAATATGTTGACTAGCCTAACATGAAATAATGAAAAAGTGATATTAGGCATGTTTATATGTCCAAATGCCAAACATCTACACATTTGTGCCTAACATGAACACATTTGTGCCAGGTATGTCTTTCATTATCTTTCAAAATTAGGGCACACGGAACGGAATCCATGACGGACCGTTGCATCTTCAATGGACCGTTATCGGGGACTCGTTGCGTCATTAACCAGCATACCCGACACGACCCGACTGGGGTATTTTAAAAATTGTCAACATTTAAAAACCCCCACCCCTTCATTTGAACGATTTCTTTCCCTCTTTCTCCTATTCCCTCCCTTTTCAACTTCCAATTTCCTATTTCTCTTTCAACTGATCACTTCCCCAAATCCCCAATTCCGGATATCTTCTTTCTACTGGTCGGAGTCTGTTGCTGTGGTTCTGTTCTTGCTAACCAAGTTTCTCCCTTGCTTGTTTTTCTCCTCTTCTCAGGTATGTGTCTCTTATCTGTACCCATTTACATTGAATTTTTGAGTTAATTAGTATTAGCCTATTCCTTTTTGGTGGGTCTTCATTCTTTGTTCCAATTTTGTCTGACCTAGGTTGAGAATCCTTAAATTGTCTTCTTAAAACTCGAGAAATAGGTGCTTTAGCATTGCTAGTTTGCTAGGTATTTTGGTTATGAACATATCGGTTAACACTAAGTATTCCATGTGAGTCACAGAGGATGAATGTGGCATCCTCAGTTCTGTCACTGAATGACAGAACGAGACCCCGATGACGGACCGTCGTACCCACGACGGACCATCATAGGGTCTGTTCCAACACCCCAACACCCCACTGTTCGTTTTCTCTAAGTGTCCACCAACGGGCATATGGGACGGACCGTCGTTCCCACGACGGTCTGTCCTGCAAATCCATTTTGGTTGTCTGAGACCCTATTCATAAGGGTCTCCAACTTTTTCTATGTGTCCTATGACGGACATCTACAACGGACCGTCATACTCTTGACGATCCGTCCTGCACAACCGTCATGACGGTCAGAGAACCTTGTCCTAATGGTCTCAATTTTTTTCCAAGTGTCCTCTGACGGACATCTCAGACGGACCGTCATTATCAGGACGGTCCGTCCTGCTTATCCGTCATATCTGTCAGAGACTTTCCTTCAGGAGTCTCCACATAAACATAATTTTAAGTAAGACATGACGGACCCCATGACAGTCCGTCGTACTCACGACGAATCGTCTCCTGGTCCGTCGTGTTTCACTGTTACTGCAGAAATGTCATTACAACTTTGCTCTTATATTTATTTTGTGTCATTTTCACTTGTCTTGTTTGCTCCTTCTAGTACTAATATTGATTCTTTACAGGTACTATCTCTAATGGCACAAAAACAATATCGAGTTTACGCACGTGGGCTTTCAAACACTGTCGCCCCATATGCCCGACTGGTTATAGGCACTGATGATGAACATGATCCCGAGTACGTGACACCAGACCATGCCACTCCATCATGAGATGCACGTGCAACTAGAGCTACACACAAAAAGGTGGCGTCCGGCGTAGTCACTGCCTCCCAGTCTAATGAGGAGCGCATACTGGCTGGCACACCTTCTGGGTCAGCTATACATGAAGAAGGAGCGTCTGACTCCATAAGAGTTTCGTGGTCGGAGGAAGTCTCCGGGTCTGCAGAAGTCCCTGCACCCGCCACAACTGCACAGTCTACCTCGTCTGATGAGGCTGACTGTCCTGATTCAACTCCACGCTCACTGACTAGTACTCTCACCCTGGTTGTTGACCAGCCCAACCGGTGGTGTGTCGACGGGCAATACCAAGTGTATTCCGACGCCTAGTTTCTAAATGATAAAGGCGTCATGACACGTACCCTTACACTGGAGAGGCGGGTCCTTACGGGAAGTCTCCCCACCATGCCAGAGATCCACAATCTCTTCACCAGACACCGGCTAGAGTGGACAACTCGTTCTTTAGGCCGCTATAGTGAGGAGTTGGTCCGAGAGTTTTACGCCTCTTACGTGGCTATTCTCCGATCACAAATACATAGGCGGCCTGCCCCCGCCAAACAGGACCCACTTGAGCACGTTTGAGTACGCGGCATACAGGTGGACATCTCCCTGCCCGCCATCCGCCGGTATCTGTACGGCGTGGATTTTGATGCCAACTGGACCCCTCTCACCGCCGAGTTCGACTATCGGTGGAAAATTATAAAAGATGGCCAATTCTGGCGTGAGCACATCGCTGACAGAGACCACCAAGAGGTGGATGGCCCTGCACTTGTATATTGATGGAGAGGGTGCCGACTGGGTAATGGAGACGAAGGGAGCTATCAAGAAGGCTAACTTGACCTGCACGACTAAGTTCTCATGGTTGATTGTCCGCCACTTCCTTTCCCCCACGACTACTGATAACATAGTCACATAGGATCGCGCAGTTCTGATGGAGGCGATGATAGCCCCGTTTGAGGTGGACTTCGCTTGGCTTCTACAGGCAGTCATGCACGAGAGGGCTTTCAAGGTCACAACTACTTACCCGTTTCCGTGCACGATATTTTCCTTATGCAGGTCCGCATGTGTGCCCATCTGGCACATTGATCAGCTCAAGACTCCGTTGGGCACTGATGATATCAGCCTCATCAGGGATGAGGCCAATGAGTTGGCTCCACGTAGAGGGCCCCTTCTAGAGTTGCCTCCATTTGGTAAAAATCTGGCTGATACGGTAGCACATGCTCGAACGGCTACGCAGGCTGCTTCTGAAACCACTGACACTACCCCAGTCGAGTCTATCCCCGATAGTAGCACTACCTCTAGCTCCTCTCGCTCAGCCCCGTTCCCCGCTCTGGTCCCGCTTGCTAGGGTCCAAAAGCTAGAAGCTCAGATGGCCATACTTCTGCATCACATCCAGCCTTGGATGCAAAGGTCTATTGCTAAGGCGTAGGAGCGCTTGAAGCGTAAAATGGTCCAACACACAGAGCGGAAGATCGCTGAGGTTCATCAGCGCTTGGACGCTTTTGAGTTGCGGATGCTAGCCCGGCCAGCCCCTCAGGTGGACGTGTCGACCCTTCAGGCTGTGGTTGAGATTCCGCGAGTGGATAATTGATATGATCCTAGAGGCTAGGGTGCCTGAGTCTGAGTCCCCTTCTGCAGAGCCTGCTAAGGACACACTAATGGCTGCCTTATTCGCCATTTCTGAGATTCCACCTCCTAACCCTCGAGAGCATGCCAAGAGGAGCAAGGGTCAAGAGGAGGATGAGGCTAGAGCACAGAAGAACGAGAGCCGTGAGATGGAGGCTGCGAGGAGAGCCTCGCTTGCTGATGAGGAGGCGCATCGGATCAGGGCTATCGAGTCATCTGTTGGGGAATCTAGCTCCAAAGATGTGGAGAATGCGGGAGGCACTACTGATAGTGCTTTTGCTGATGAAGACACTACTGAGGGTGTCTAGACTATAGAGGTAGTGGGTTCTTGGGAACCGGACCCACCAGCTTGCTGATCGTCGGTGCTTTGCGCCCCAGGTTTGCTTCACGTACCACTCTCTTATTTTAGTTTTTTTATGCATTGGGGACAATTGCATATCTTTTTGTTGGGGGTGGGGTAAATGGAAAGTGAGTGCTAGGGTAAAGTCTGAGTAGCCCAATTCATGATCCTCTTTTGGGGTTTTCTTGCTTGTGTTCTTTTTCCCCAAGAGATTTATTATTTTTATTGTTGAACTGGCATGTATATATCTTGTGTACATAGTTTAATTCTGAAGCATGATGGCTAAAATGATATCTTGATGAAATCAAAACGATGCATGACTAGGCATAGTAATTGATAAATGTGTGGCCCTAAGAATGACATAGAGGTACACGACTGCATGACCCTAAGTCTAAAATTTGAACTAGGTATTTGATAATCTGGTAGAGTAATGAGATGTCAAGTGAGTGTGAGGAAGATTTGAATAGTCCACTATTTGTATTGAGCTAGAACTTGCCTGGTTAGTCCTTCTAAAAGTAAGTTGTAATAGACAATTAGGAAAGGCCCTTGTTAAATATAGCCCATTTTTAGCCTAAATAAAAGAAAACCAAATGAAATTAACCCTTCTTTGATCCAAATGACTTGAGATTAAACTAGAACGTTCTTTTTCACCCCAACTGATCTTTTCTGAGAATAATGTGTTCGCCATGGTCCCTCGTTGGACATGTGCACCTCAGCTTATTCCAAAAGCATAAGTTAAGGGTGGCTAATGCAGTAAAAAACCCTTTTTATGGCCCTGACCCAACTTTGGGAATTGTGTACTTTGACCCATGGCAAAGCCATGAGTTGAGGGTGGCTATTATGAGGAATGCTCTGTATAGTGGGGTTGAAAGAACAAAGGGAGAGAAAGAACAAAAGTAAAGTGAGTCAAGAACCGGTTGAAAGAAAAGTGAAAAAAAAAATTAAAAAAATATAGTAAATACAAGCAAGAAAAGAAGAGAGTTACTTACACAAATGAAGAAGGAAGAGAAAATAGCAAGGTGAAAGAATATGATAAATTGGGCAAAATAAAATGATAAAAAGTGGTATGTTTAGCCGATATGTCAAGGAGGGAAAAAAGTCACTAAAATATACCTAAATATACCTTACCTAACCCTGAGCCTATGTTACAAGCTAAGAAAGTCCTATCGTGATCCTAAGAGTTATATGTCGAACTTAAAGCAGTGAAAATAAGGGCAAGCTTATGGAAGTATGTATGAATGAGTTGTGAATTTGTTCTGACAGTGAGTGTTGAAAAGTAATCCTTATACTCAAACTGAAATCATTGTGTGAAAAATGAGGATGTTATTTTGAAGTGAGGACACTAAGTACAATACCAGAAATATTAGCACCTCGGTGAGAAATTGAAGAGGATAGGTGTCAGTGCGTGGTGAGTCTGCATCATGGTCTGATTCCACATAATTCAAGCCTAATGTGATAAAATGCATAAACATGATGAGATTGATCAGGATAAATAGTCAAATTATTGCAAAAGCTAAAATATGGATACTATTGTACAAAGATTTTGTAGTGAATCATAGTGCATCGCTTGAGGACAACCAACGAATTTATGTTGAGGGTGTTGATGTACCGTGGTTTCACGGTATTTTTAATGATTTTTCCTTAAGTTTAGTGTGTGTTAAAAAGCCTTTTTGTATTGATTTTATGTAAGTTTCTCTTTATTTGCAGGAAATCTGTCCAAAGATGAACCTTTAAGTTTTTGAGCAAGAAATGCAGAAAACTTACCACCTACGGAGCTTATGACGGTTCGTCAAGCTTGCGATGGTCCGTAGGTGGCAGCGTAGTGAAGCTGCAGAAGGAAGATGGGGAAGTCTGATCAAGTGTGGGATTACGAATGTTCATGACGGACCGTCATGGCCACGATGGTCCCTCCTACGGGTTCGTCGCAATGATCAGAGAATAGTCCAGTACCCAATTTCTAAGAAGTTTAAGTTTTATGGAACGGAGACCCTCGACGGACCGTCGTGCTTGGAACGGTCCGTCTTACCTGCCTTTGAGGGTAATGAAGAGAGCAGCAGAAGAATTTGTGAAGTATGGACGTGTGAGGCCATGACAGCCCGTCGTGACCACAACGGTCCGTCACGAGGTCCGTCGACCCAACTGAGTTTTGACATATTTTCAATAATTAGAGTCCTTCTTTTATTAGGTTTTTGTTTTTTTATAAATAGTTTGAAAAACCTCGTTTTTGGGGTTAGACTTTTGGTTGTTAGACTTTTTAGTGTTAGACTCTTTGTTAGTAAACTCTTTGATATTATACTTTTTGATTGTTACACTTTTTCTGGAATTGATTGTTGGTGATTTTGTTGATTAATCAAGTGAATTTCTGGATTTTTTTCTTTCTCATAGAAGTAAGTGCATGAATTCTTATATTAAATATATGAAGATTGTGATTACGACTATGGGTAACTAAACTCCATAACTAGGGTTGTGGGGACCATGGGTGAACAATGAGGTAAAATCTAACTAAAAAAACAATTCCAAAATAGTGTCTTGCATGTATTGATAATTCTTTCGTGTAGAAGTCTTTTTAACGGATGACCAACGTTAGAATTCGCCTTAATGCTACTTGCCATACCAAGGAGGTAGATAATAGGAAAAGAATTATTAACATAGATTAAGTGTATACTATCTTATAGGCTAGTGTCGATTGGTACGAGGTAATAACTTAGTCAAATATCGAATACAATGCTTAATATAAGGTAAAAGTAAGTGTTAGTATAGCAACACACGTAGCCGGACCAAGGTGCGGAGTGAGATTTTCTAGATGTTGGACCAAGGATTTAGAAATACATAACTTATCACTTTGCATGCAAGATACTAGGAAAGAATTGTTATTGTTAGAATTATCAAGTTAAGAACCTGTGGTGAACACTTAAACCCTAGTTACTTTTATTAATTGATTAAACTCCAAGATTCGATTCTGTTAGTTGTTTACTTTAATTTAGTTAGTTATTTTCATTCATTTAAAAATAACCCCCCCTCCTTTTTATTGTCTTTTATTTTCTAAGGAAATAATTGACTAAATAATAGTAATAATAGATTAAAGTTAAGTCTGAACTATTTTCCTCGTGGGAACGATCCCAACCTCATTAGTTGGGTTCTTTACTTGATACGATCGCTTTACTTCTTATTTGAGAAGTAAGTTTGAGAGTTTTATGCACAACATCAGCAGAGACTCACTACTTTGATGACGGATGTGATTAGAAAAGAAATGATTAAGTGGTTAGATGCAGGGATAGTATACCCTATATCTGAGAGTAAATTGGTAAGTCAAGTGCAGTATATCCCAAAAAGGGTGGAATGACAGTGTTGACAAATGATAAGAATAAATTGATCTCCACAATAACAGTGACTGGGTTGAGGATATGCAAGGACTACATGAAACTCAATGAAGCTACCAGAAAGGACCGCTATCCGGTACCCTTCATTGTCAGATGTTGGACAGGTTAACTGGACAAGAGTATTACTGTTTTCTTGATGGGTATTCAGGTTATAATCAGATTTTCATTGCACCCAAGTATTAAGAGAAGACCACATTCACATGTCCATATGGCACGTAGGCGTTCAAATGCATGCCATTTGGTATATATAATGCCCAACTACTTTTTTGATATGCATGAAGGAAATTTTCCATGATATGGTAGAAGACATTGTGGAAGTATTTATGATGACTTCTCGATCTTTGGTGACTCTTTTGAACTGTGTCTAACTAACCTTGATAGAGTCCTTGCGAGATGTGAGGAAACCAATCTTGTGCTAAACTGGGAGAAGTGTCATTTTTGGTGAGAGAAGGAATTATGCTGGGACACAAGGAATCTTAGAGTGAGATGGAGGTGGATAAGAAAAAAATAGAAGTGAATGAGAAGTTTCCACCTCCAATATCTGTGAAGGAAGTATGAAGTTTTCTTGGCCATACTGGCTTCTACAGGAGGTTCAGCAAGGACTTTTCTAAAACTAGAAGACCCATATGTAGTTTATTAGAGAAACAAATGAAATTTGTGTTTGATGAGAAGTGTTTGGAAGCATTCGAAATGTTAAAGCATAAGATAATTTAGGCTACTATCCTTATTGCCCCACTAGGAGCTTCCATTTGAGATGATGCGTGATACTAGTGATATAGCTGTTGGAGCAGTATTGGGGGAAGGAAAGAACAAGATGTTTCACACCATATACTATGCGAGTAAATCACTAGATGCATCCCAAGCAAACTGCAATGTGATTGAGAATGAGATGTTGGCTTTGGTGTATGCATTTGACAAATTTAGGTCATATCTAGTGGGCAGAAAGGTGATAGTTACACTGATCATACGACTATCAAGTATCTCTTTAAAAAGAAGGATGCAAAACCTACACTGATCAGGTGGATGTTTCTACTTCAAGAGTTTGATCTAAGATAGGATGGGAACAAAAAAACTAAATAGCCAATCATCTATCTAGATTAGAGGACTAATCTCATGTGGCGAATGCACGTCAATTTCATGAAGAGTTCCCTGATGAAAAACTTTTGGCACTCGGCATTGCATAGGTACCATAGTACGCAAAGATTGTAAACTTTTTGGCGAGTGGGTTATTCCCACCCGAGGCATCAACACACCAGAAGCAGAGAATGAAGTATGATGCTTATTTTTTTTATATATGGGATGAGTTGTATTTGTTTAAGTAGGGTCCTGTCCAAATGTTGAGGAGGTGCATAGCTGAGCAGGAGGTACCACAAGTGCTGGAGAGTTGCCACGCATCAACTTATGGTGGAATCATAGGGGTGAAAGAACAACAAAGAAGGTATTGCAATCTGGTTTCTTTTGGCCTTTTTTTGTTAAAGATGTTGATTTATTTGTGAAAGGCTGTGATAGTGTCAAAGGGTGGTCTCCATTTCAAGGAGACATGAGGTGCCATTGAAAAATATTCTGGAGGTAGAAATCTTGGTGTGTGGGGAATAGATTTTATGGGCTCATTTCCAGCGTCCCACGGTAATTAATATATTCTAGTCGCGGTGGAATACGTGTCCAAGTGGGTGGAAGATGTTGCATTACCAACAAATGATTCCAAAGTAGTTGTGAAGTTCATCAGAAAACACATCTTCACCAGATTTAGAACGCCAAGGGCCATAATCAGCGATGGAGGTACGCATTTTATCAATAACTTTATTCATAATATGTTGGCTAAGTATGAGGTGAGGGATAAAGTTGCAATGACTTAAGATCCCCAAAATAGTGGTCAAGTGGAGGTATCAAACAAGGAGGTAAAGAAGATCCTTCAAAAGACTGTGAATGCCCAGAGAAAGGACTGGGCTGACAAGCTAGACGACGCCTATGGGCGTATCAGATTGCATATAAGACATCGATAGGTACTTCTCCTTATCAAATGGTGTTTTGAAAAAATTTTCACCTACCGACAGAGTTGGAACATAAGGCATATTGGGTACTAAAGAAGATGAATCTGGATGCCGAGTTAGCTGGAAGAAAAAGGGTTACACAGTTGCATGAGCTGGAGGAGTTTAGGATTCATGTCTATGATAATGCAAAGGTATACAAAGAGAAGACTAAAAGGTGGCATGACAAGCATATTGTGTTACGGACCTTCCAGCCTGGTCAACTAGTGTTGTTGTTCAATTCTAGGTTGAAGATGTTCCAAGGAAAGCTCCAATATAAATGGAGTGGTACATTCGAACTAGTCCAAATGACCCAATATGGTGCGGTTGAATTGACAAACAATGAATACAGTCCCACAATCCTTGTAAATTATAAAAGGGTTAAACATTATTTTGGCAAGGATGTGGATCGTGAGGTAGAAGCACTCACACTAGATGATGAGTGAGGCATGAGATGGATCGTGTCACGACGTTAAATTAGGCTCTACACAGGAGGAAACAGTAAACCATTTTGTAATAATTTAGGAGTACTTTGTTTTAATAATTTAAAAAAAAAATATACACAAAAATATGAGTCATGCCATGACCCTAACTAAGGTGCTGGATGGGAGGCAACCCATCATGGGTAAATTAATGAGTTGTTAATGTAGGGACGCAGAAAAAGACGCCAAGGGAAATTCGTATCAAAGGTAGGTGGCGATGCAGGTTAAAAATTCTACCTCACTGAAGAACTTTGAGGCAGTAAGCCTCGTGTTAGCCCCGCATTGTTAATAAGGTTGTAGGTCCTACCTCACTAATGAGATTTGAGAAAGAGTGCCTCATAACACACACACGTTGCGGACTAAAATAGAAATGTGAGTTAGACGGTAAATGGTTTTTTTATGTCACAACAAATAACTATCGAGTGACAACCCCGTGTCGTCTGATCAAGTTCATAATTTGGGTTAACTAGAATTAAAATACCAGAAGACCTCGTGTAGGTCACGCATCGCATGAGCATGTATAACTTTTAGAAATTTCATTAAATTAAAATGGGTTCCACCCATTTAAAATGAAATAACCAACCAAACCCCCACTTTCCTAGATTAAACCTCAATTTTCTCCCCAATTTTTCCCATTCTCTCTTATTCTATCGCGTAACTACCTTCTCTTTTCTACCTAAATTTTCCCCATTTTCTTGGTCCCTTGCATATCACACATGTAGGGAGGGTTCGTCACTCATTTATTTTCTGCTTTGAAGCTTCACCCAGGTATTTTCTCTTCCTATCTTCATGCTGTTTCAAGTATTGATGAAGGGTATTGATTGTTAAGGTATTGTGGGTGATTGGAAGATGGGCTGATGTTAGTTCTAAGTTAAAATTGCTTGCAAGTGCATGTATTTTAAATTCTTGAGTAGAAAACATGGATTTTTCTATGTGGGGAGGAATACATGTGGTTATTAGGGTTAGTGAGGGTGTGAAGTCATGAACTGTTGTGTTACGTTGTTAGGGTGATGGGAAATAGGAGTCTGTAATGAGTGTTATTGTTGAATTCTTGACTATTGGACACAATCAAATGACATATTTGGTGTTCAGTTATAATTGGGTTTTTCGAATGTAGCACTTGATAATTAATTGTGTGGGTCTTCTATCTTTTGATGTCTAATCAAGTGTTGCACTCCCCGATTGTCTGAGTACACCATGCTACAACTTGTGGGAAGTCTGAGTACCTAAGTTGGTAGCAATATGAACTAAGTGTGGGTGGTGTATACACACCATCCATGTCTTGTGTATGAATATACACTCCATGGACTATATCGTAAGAAATTATGCAGGTTACTATGTCTAATTCACAACGACCCAAAAAATCTATTGCATAGGCCACCCAAAAGAAGAGGTCAAGGAGTTGGAATGTCCCACTAGCTCCCTCGGCTCCCAAGGACTGACAAGACAATATGGGCAAAATTTTGTGTCCAAGGAAGTGAAGAATTTGTACAAGAAGCACACAAAGGTTTCTTACTTCTCTGATGTGTGCATCGATCGTAACAGCCTAGCTCGTAAGTTCCCACAAATCATACGGAGGATGAGAGGGCTTCGAATGGGGTTTTTATTTCCTAAGATCGATTAGTGAACGTTGAGAATTATTCGAGAGTTCTATGCCAACTGGGTTCCAGACATACGATCTCACTTTGTCACTATCCGTGGTAGGAACGTGCCAATCACAATAACAAGCATAAATGCTATATTGGGCATGCCTGAGGATACGAACTCATTGTTTCTAACCCGACTGAACATCATACCTCCATACCAGGCCATCCGCCACTTGCTTTGCGGCCCACAGTCCATGGCTCGGTGGACCAAACATAGCAACAAGAGATATCACAAATCTCTTCCATGTTCTCAAATGCTCAGAGAATGTAGGGTGTGTTTGAAGATTGTGATGAACTGCTTGATTCCTAACCTGCACAAGACGGATATTACACATAAGAGGGTGTTTTTGTTGTATGCTTTGATGACAGACACGGAGCTTAGCATTGGTGCTATTATAAAATCAACGATGCTGAAGGCAGGGGTACACAAGGGCCACATATATGCATTTGGGCGACTTATTACAAAGATGTGACGTCTTGCAGGTGTTCCAGAGGAGATCTTGGACTACAAGTCCCCATTGTACCTAGCAGTTGTGGATATTACACGGACCAAAGGGCTTGACACTGACATAGGCCCCACTATAACCACTGCAAAGCGTCACCGACGAGATGAGTTGATCATGGCGCGGATTTATGGCTTGGAGATGCTGTGACATAGTATTGGTGGTCGCCCATCCAATGTGGTCGAGATCTTGGAGATCAACAGACGCTATCCATTGAATGATCATGCTGAGGCGTTGTTGGGCATTGGCTTGGAGTTCACAAAGCCGTTTGACGATGATGTCCTGACGGATGAGGAGAATTTTTGCACCATTTCAGATGTCAACTATGATTCTGATAACGAGTTGGACCCTACACAAGTCGATGATGGTGCTACCGATAACGATGCCATGGAGGATTGATCACGGAGTTGTTTACCTTACCCTTTGAACTGAGCTAATATTTTATTTAACTGCATGAGCGACAATGTTTGTGTATAAATGCGGGTGGGGTGAAACATTGGTTGATATGGATGTTTTGATTTCTTTGTTTTGTTTTGATTTTTGGTCCCTTTGTAGTTTTTTACGGTTCTTTAGCCAAGGTTTGTCTCTTTGAACCATACGAAATTTTTTTTTTTAGGATTTAGTCTGTAGTCATAGATCGAGTCAAGCTTCCCAAGAGTTAAAAGATTCTTTGTTAGGTTGTTATTTGGTTGCTATTTTTCTGGCGTCTTTCTAGTTTCTAGTCAAGTGGAAGTCTGTTAGCCTATAAAGGGAGATATTTCTAGTTAATTAAGAAAGCACTTCTACAAATTATTTTCTTTATCTTCTTTGTGCAGCTCTTAGTTTTGTAGTTATTCTTTGTTTGTTCTACATTGTTGCATCAGAGCAAACGTTTGACCTGGGTGATAAATAGATATGAAACAACCAAATAGTTAAATATAAGAAGAAAAAAAGGTAATAGAAACAAATGGTATATCCTTTTCTTCACAACCCCTCGTACCGTCTTCAATGGTTAGAAGTATGAGTTTTGGAGCATCAAGATGAAAATCTTGTTGAGGTCTCAAGAATTGTTGGACTTGATCAAGGATGAGTTCACTGATGTAGCAGAGTCGGATGCAGAGGAATTGAAGATATTAAAATAAATCAGAAAGAAGGATGCAAAAGCTTTATTTTTTATTCAACAATACGTTCATGAGGAAATCTTCTCAAGAATTGCAGCAGCTTGATGTACCGTGGTTTCACGGTAACTTCAATGCTTTTTCCTTAAGATGAGTTTCTGTCTAAGGACTTTTTGTACTAGTTTTAATGTATTTTTCTCTTTGTTTGCAGGAAAACTATCCAGAATGAAAACATGGAAAAATTGTGCTGAAATTGCAGAAGTGATGACGTATGGAGCCATCGGCGGTCCGTCGATCACTCGATGGTCCGTAGGTGGCAACCGTCGTCTGAAGAAAATGCTGCTGAAGGAAGATCAGGGAATTATGACCAAGTCTGGGGTTAAGGAAGCTATCGACGCACCGTCATCTCCACTACGGGCTGTGCTGCACATCCGTCATTGCCAACAGAAAGTAGCCCTAGTACCCGTCTTAAAAGGATTCCATGTTTAGAGAAACGAAAGCCATCGATGGACCGTCGTGCACTCAATGGACCGTCATCCTGGCCCGTCTATGGTAACAGTGAGTTGAAGAAGAAAGCAGTTGAAAAAGATTCTAAGTGTGAAACGACGGGAGGCCTCAACGGTCCGTCGTGGCCTCGGCGGTCCGTCGTGACCTCGACGGTCCATCGATCCGGTCGTCGACTCAGACTTTCCTTAAATAGATTTCCTTTTTATGTTAGGATTTTCATTAAAAAGATTTCCTTTTTTATGTTAGGATTTCTTCATTATAAATACTTGTAAAAATCTCATTTTTGAGGTTAGACTCTTGGTTATTTTACTAATTTGTAATATTGGTTGTTGAATATTGAGTTTTTGAAAATACTTCATTTTTAGGAATGTTTTATTAAACTATTTTCTCGAATTCAAGTGATTTTCTAGATTTTCTTAAATTTCATCAAAGTATGTACATGAATTCTTGTCTAATTAATATCAATTTTGTAATTATGAACATGGGTAACTAAAATCATAGCTAGAGTTGTCGGAACCATTGGTAATAAAAAAATTAAAATTAACTAAAATAACAATTCTAGAATAGTGACTTGCATGTATAGATAATTCTTTTGTTTAGAAGTCTTTTTAACGAGTGCACGCGTTAGAAATCGTCTTCTTGATACTTGCCGGACAAAAGAGGTACATAATATGAAAAGAATTATCAACGTAGATTTAGTATACACTATCTAATAGGCTAGTGTTGATTGGTGCGAATTAACAACTAAGCCATACATCGATTATGATGCTTAATATGAGGTAAATGTAAGGTTTAGTAAAACATACACACGTAGCCAGACCAAGGTGCGGAGTAAAATTCATTAGTTGCCGTACCAAGGAATTAGGGATACATAACTTACCACTTTGCATGCAAGATACTAGGAAAAGATTGTTATAGCTAGAATTACCGCGTTATGAATCTGTGGGGGAACACTTATGCCCTAGTTACTCTCATCACTTGATAAATATCAAAATTCAAACTTGCTACTTGGTTACTCTGAAATATTTAATTCCTTCTGTTATTTAAAACCACCCTTATATTACCTGTTTTTGAAAAGGACTTGATTAAATAGAAGTAATTGTAGGTTAAAGTTAAGTCTAAATTATTTTCCTTGTGGGATCTACCCCAACCTCATATTTGCGTTCTTTACTTGATATGACCGCTTATACTTTTGAGCGTATCAAATTTTGAAAAATCTATTTAAGGAAAATCTGCCCAAAAACGCGTCTGACTCGACGACCGGACTGATGGATCGTGGAGGCCACGATGGACCGTCGAGGCCTCAAGTCGTTTCACACTTAGAATCTTTTTCAGCTGCTTTCTTCTCCAACTCACTGTTATCATCGACGGACCAGTATGGCGGTCCGTTGAGTGCACGATGGTCCGTCAATGGCTTCCATTTCTCAACACTTAAAATATTTTCAAGACGGGTACTGGGGATAGTTTCTGTTAGCAATGACGGATGTGCAGGACGGTTCGTCGTCGAGATGAAGGTCCGTCGATAGCTTCCGTATCCCCACACTTGGTAAGAATTCCCCGATCTTTCTTCAGCAATATTTTCTTCAGACGACGTTTGCCACCTACGTATCGTCGAGGAGTCGAAGGACCGTCGATGGCTCCTTAGGTCATCACTTCTTTAATTTCACCACAGTTCTTTCGCGTTTTCATTCTGGATAGTTTTCCTGCAAACGAAGAGAAAAACACATTAAAACTATTACAAAAAGGCCTTAGACACACACTAAACTTAAGAAAAAAGCATTTAAAGTCCTGTGAAACAACGATACATCAACACCCTCAACTTAAATTCGTTGTTTGTGCTCAAGCCGTCGCACTATGACTCACCACAAAACCTTTGTACAAGAGTATCCTCATTTTAGCTTTCGTAATCATCTGGCTATCAATCGCAATTATTTTCATTATGTTTATGCATGCTCTCACTATTAGGCTCGCTCATGTGGATCAGACCATGACACAGACTCACCGCACACTGACACCTATCCTCTTTGACCTCTCATAAAGGTACCAATTTTCCGTTATTGCAACTAGTGTCCTCGCTTCAAAACAACAATCTCATTTTCACACAATGATTTCAATTTGAGTATAAGGGATTATTTTTTTTCAACATTCGCTCTCAGAACAATTTCACACCTCATTTATACTTATTGCCATAGGCTTTCCCTTATTTTCACTACTTTAAGTTCACCATAATAGACTTTTAGAATCACGATAGGACTTTCTTAGATTGTAACTTAGGCTCAGGGTCAGGTAGGGTACATTTGGATGTATTTTAGTGACTTATTTCCCTTCTTGATATAACGGCTAAGTGTCCTACCTTTTTATCATTATATTATTTTGGGTAAGTAATTTTTTTGTTTTAAATTTTTCACTTTGATTTCAAATTTTCTTGAATCACTTTTCTTTTGTTTTTTTCTCTTTCTTTATTAATTCAACCCCACTTTCCGGAGATTTCCTCAACTAGCCACCCTCAACTCATGGTTTTGCAATGACTCAAGCTACACAATACCCAAGGTTGGGTAAGGGCCACGATAAGGTAGTTTTGTGCATTATCCACCTTCAACTTATGCTTTTGGCATAAGCGGAGGTGCACATGTCCAAGGAAGGACCAGGACCAACACATTGTTCCCAGAAAAGATCAGTTGGGGTGAAAAAGAAAGGTCTATTTTAAGCTCAAATCATTTAGATCAAGAAGGGATTAATTTCATTCAGTTTTCTGTTATATAGGCTAAAGATTGGCTATCTTGAACAAGGGTCTATGATCCTTTCCTAATTGTCTATCACGACTTACTTTTAGTAGGACTAACCAGGCAAGTTCTAGCTCAGTACGAATGGTGGACTATACAAATTTTCCTCACACTCACTTGACATTTCATTACTCTACCAGATGATCAGAAACTTCAAGTTTTAGATTTAAGGTCATGTCATGGTGTATCTCTATGTCATGCTTAGAGCCACACATTCATCAGTTACTATGCCTAGTCATGCAACATATTCTTTAAATAAGGATATCATTTTGTTTAGCCATCATGCTTCAAATTCAATTTCCATACTATGTACATAATATACCAACATGTCGGTTCAACAATAAAATACCCAGTCTCTTGGAGAAAAAGAAAACAGACAAGATAACCCCAAGAGAGGATCGTGAGTTGGGCTACTCAGACTTCACCGTAGCACTCACTTCCCTTTAACCCCACACCCAACAAAAATACAGGAAATTGTCCCCAATGCATAAAAGTATTAAGGTGGTAGGTGAAGTAAACCCGAGGCGCAAAGATCCAACGATCAATATGTTGATGGGTATGATTTCCCGGAACCCGCTCCTTCTATATTAGGGACACAATCAGTGGTGTCCTCAGCAATAACAACACCATTAGTAGTGCTCCTCTCAGCCTCAAAAATTCTGGAGCTAGACGCCCCAGCAGCCACTTCTATAACTCTCAACTGGCGGGCCTCCTAATCAATCAGCGAGGCTCTCCTCGCTGCCTCCAACTCATTGCGCTCTTTCTTCCGTGCCCGAGACTCATCCTTATCTCTAACTCGATACCTCGACAACACCAGACGCTTCCTCAGAACCGGAAGCCTCCTCGGAACCAGATGCTCCCTCAAAATGTGCAGCCGACCCAGAAGGTGTGTCGGTCAGTATGCGCTCTTCTTCCGACTGGGAGGCAGTGACTCTGCTGAAAGCCACCTTCGTGGGCACGAATCTGTGGGTCGGGGCACCACGGGTAGGAGTGAGGGTGCCATGTGTCACTTACTCCGGGACATGCTCATCGTCTGAGCCTCTGACCATCTGATTCGACGGGGCGACAGACTTAGAACGCCTTCTCGAGTAGACACGGTCTTGCTTAGGTGCCATATGTAGCTACAAAGATAAGTTATTAGTACCACTAGAAGCCTGTAACACATTTAAAAGCATCAAACACAAGAGTAACACACATAATTGAATGGCAGTGTAGAAGTGCAGCACCCACTGACAAATTCATCGATGGTCCGTCATGGGGGTCTGTCGAGGGACACATAGAAGAATTTTTGAAAAAATCAGAAACAAAGGTTTTGATTGTGTCGACGGTTGTGCAAGATGGACCGTCAAAGGGACGACGGTCCGTTAGTGGGTTCCGTCGAAGGACAATCAGAATATTTATTTTTAAAAAATCTGAAGCAAAGGTTCTGCCAGCGTCGACGGTTGTGCATGACAAACCGTCACAGGGAGGACGGTCCGTCAGTGGGGTCCGTCGAGGGACACTTAGTAAATTTTTAAAATATCAGAACCAAAGGTTCTGATAGTGTCAACGATTGTGCAGGATAGACCATCAAAGGGACGACGGTCCATCAGTGGTTCCATCGATGGGTGCACCAGATCAATTTTCTGTAGACTTCTGCTGATTTGGTCCCTGCACATTTAACACCCATTAAGCTAATCTTTTTGTGTTTTCTGGACACTTTTTTGGGAAACAGACCCAACTCTACACTCTAGCCAACACTTCTAAAGAAAAATAAAAGAATATTAAGACGTGACATAAGTAACAATGCAAAAATAAAGCAACTATGCCTAGAAAATCATGAAAAACCTATAGTTGGATAGAGGATACATATTGGATTGCCTCCCAATCAACGCTTGATTTAACGTCATGGCACGACAGAGGACTCTTGATTAGTCAGACTTCATCAAGATGGTATGCCTGTATCACTTCATTCCCCATTTCAACATGCCCTAGATAGATTTTGATTCGTTGCCTGTTCACCTTGAACCTTACATCCTCCTTGTTCTCCAACTCAACCGCACCATGAGGGAATAGTTGGGTGATAAAATAGGGACCAATCCTTATTTCACCTTCCCCACGATTTTCAGCAAATAATTGATCATGAGCTTCAATTGGTGGTGGAATTTCCCGGTCGAACTCATCCTCAAGATTACCCAAATTTCGATTCATTCTATGCAGTGTACGTTCAATTCGGGGTCGGGTGAGAGTATGGGTTCTCCGCTACACCGTGTATTTGGCATACACTGAAGTTAGATCTGCAAGAGACAAAAAAAAGAGAAAAAGTAAAAATAGGAAATTATTAACTAAACTTTGGTAATGTGCTTAAAGTTAGTCTAAAAGTCACTTTTCTCCGGCAACGGTGATACGCTCAAACATATTTCTCAAATAATAAGTAAAGCGGTCATATTAAGTAAAGAACCAAACTAATGAGGTTGGGATTGTTCCCATGAGGAATATAGTTCTGACTTAACTTCAATCTATTATTACTACTATTTAGTCAATTATTTCTTTGGACAACAAAGACAATAAAAGGGTTTTTTTTTTCTGAATGAATGAAAATAATGAGCTAAATCAAAGTAGATAACTAACAGATTCAAATGTTGGAGTTTAATCAATTCTTAAAAGTAACTAGAGTTTATGTGTTCCCAATAGGTTCCTAACTTGATAATTCTAACTATAACAATTCTTTCCTAGTATCTTGCATGAAAAGTGATAAGTTATGTATTTCTAAATCCTTGTCCGACATCTAGAAAATTTCACTCCGCACCTTTGTCCGGCTACATGTGTTGCGATACTAACCCTTACATTTACCTCATATTAAGCATTGTATTCGATATTTGACTAAGTTATTACCTTGTACCAATCAATACTAGCCTATTAGATAGTATACACTAAATCTATGTTGATAATTCTTTTCCAATTATCTACCTCCTAGGTCAGGCAAGTAGCATTAAGGCGAGTTCTAACGTTGGCCATCCGTTAAAAAGACTTCTAAGCGAAAGAATTATCAATACATACAAGACACTATTCTACAATTGTTATTTTAGTTAAGTTTTACCTCATTATTCACCTATGGTTCCCACAACCCTAGTTATGAAGTTTAGTTACCGATAGTCATAATCACAATATTCAAATATGTAATATAAGAATTCATGCACTTACTTCAATGAGAAAGAATAAAATCCAGGAATTTACTTGATTAAACGACAAAATCACAAACAATCAACTCCAGAGAAAAGTGTAATAAACCAAAATGTAATAATAATCACCAAGTTTAATCCACAAAATAAACTAAAATAATCAAGTGTCTAACTATAAGAGAGTCTAATAACCAAAACCTAATAAAAAAAGGACTCTATTTGCTGGAAATCTGTCAAAACGCGGCTGTGTCGACGAACCTCGCGACGGGTCGTCGTGACCACGACGAGCCGTCTTGGATTTCGTCGTCCCATACTTTGAAAATTCTTCTGCTACTCTCTTCATTATCCTCGACGGCAGGTATGACGGTCGTCAGAGGCACAACGGTCCGTCGAGGGTCTCCGTTCCATAACACATGAACTCTTGGAATTAGGGTATTGGGACTACTTCTCTGATCTTCATGACGAACCAGCAGGACGGACCGTCATGGCAACGACAGTCCGTCACGCACTCCGTAACCCCACACTCGGTCAGGCTTCCCCATTTTCCTGCAGTAGCTTCACTACGACGCCACCTACGGACCGTCACGGGCACGACGGACCATCACAAGCTCCGTAGGTGGTACTTTTCTGCATTTCTTGCTAAAAAAAATTGCCGCATTCATTTTTTAGACAGATTTCCTGCAAATAAAGAGAAACTTACATAAAAATTAATACAAAAAGGCTTTTGGATACAACAAACTTAAGGAAAAAACATTAAAAATACTGTGAAACCACGGTATATCAATACCCTCAACTTAAATTCGTTGTTTGTCCTCAAGCGACACACTATGACTCAATACAAAATCTTTGTACAATAGTATCCATGTTTTATCTTTCGCAATCATTTGGCTATCAATCCCGATCAATCTTATCATTTTTATGCATGCTATCACTATTGGGCTTGAATTATGTGGAATCAGACCATGACACAGACTCACCACTCACTAATACCTATCCTCTTCATATTCTCACCAAAGAGAAAGCGTTTTCCCTATACGAAATGAAGCAGCGGCTAGCACGCTATGCTATGATCAACCAATGTTCGAACGTGGAGCCTTTCTTTCTCGGTCGTCGAGGTGTTAATATTTTCGATATTGCAACTGGTGTCCTCACTTCAAAACAATATCCTCATTTTTCACACAATGATTTTAGTTTGAGTATAAGGATTACTTTTCAACACTCACTCTCAGAACAGATTCGCAACTCATTCATACATATTGCCATAAGCTTGCCCTTATTTTCACTGCTTTAAGTTTGCTATAAAACTTTTAGGATCGCGATAGGACTTTCTTTGATTGTATCATAGGCTCAGGGTCAGGTAGGGTATATTTAGGTACACTTTACTGATATTTTGCCCTCCTTGACATATCGGCTAAACATACCTCTTTTCATCATTTTATTTCTCCCAATTTTCCATATTCTTTTACCTTGCTATTTTCCCTTCCTTCTTCATTTGTGTAAGTGACTCTCTTCTTTTCTTGCTTGTATATATTGTATTAAGTTTTTTTTTAATTTCACTTTTCTTTCAATTGGTTCTTGAGTCACTTTACTATTGTTCTTTCTCTCTCTTTGTTCTTTCAACCCCACTTTCCAGAGCATTCCTCATAATAGCCACCCTCAAATCATGGCTTTGCCATGAGTCAAAGTACAGGGCCATAAAAAGGGTTGTTTATTGCATTAGCCACCTCAACTTATGCTTTTGGCATAAGCTGAGGTGCACATGTCCAAGGAGGGACCATGGCCAACACATTATTCTCAGAAAAGATCAGTTGGGGTGAAAAAGAAAGGTCTACTTTAATCTCAAGGCATTTGGATAAAAATAGGGTTAATTTCATTTGGTTTTCTTTTATTTAGGCTAAAAATGGGCTACATTGAACAAGGGCCTACGATCCTTTCCTAATTTTCTATTACAGCTTACTTTTACAATGACTAACTTGGCAAGTTCTAGCTCAGTACAAATAGTGGACTATTCAAATCTTCCTCACACTCAATTGACATCTCATTACACTACCAGATTATCAGATACCTAGTTCGAATTTTAGACTTAGGGTCATGCAGTGGTGTACCTCTATGTCATGCTTAGAGCCACACATTTATCAATTACTATGCCTAGTCTTGCATCATTTTCATTTCATCAAGATATCATTTTAGCCATCATGCTTCAGACTTAAACTATGTACACAAGATATAGACATGCCGGTTCAACAGTAAAAATAATCAGTCATTTGGGGAAAAAGGACACAGGCAAGAAAACCCCAAAAGAGGATAGTGAATTGGGCTACTCAGACTTCACCCTAGCACTCACTTTCCATTTATCCCAGCCCAACAAAAATACATGCAATTGTCCCCAATGCAAAAAAAAATTAAAATAAAAGACTGGTAGGTGAAGCAAACCTGGGGCGCAAAGCACCGACGATCAGCAAGCTGGTGGGTCCGGTTCCCCGAAACCCACTACCTCCGTAATCTGGACAGCCTCAGTAGTGTCCTCAGCAGCAACAACATTATCAGCAGTGCCTCCCGCTATGTCCAAATTTCTAGAGCTAGTAGTTGACTCTACGGCCTTCATTCGACGCGCCTCCACATCAGCAGGCGAGGCTCTCCTCGCAGCCTCCATCTCACGCGCTCCATATTCCGTGATCTAGACTCATCCTCCTCTCGACCCCTACCCCTCTTGGCATGCTCTCGAGGGGGAGGTGGCAGAATCTCAGAAGTGGCGAATAAGGCCGCCATTAGTGTATCCTCAGCAGGCTCTATAGAAGGGGCCTTAGACTCTGGAACTGTAGCCTCCTCTAACATCATCTCAATGTCTGCGCGAAGACTCTCGACCGCAGCCTCAAGGGTCGACACATCCACCCGAAGAGGCTGCCCGGGCTAGCACCCGCAACTCAAAAGCGTCCAAGCGCTGATGAACCTCAGCGATCTTCCGCTTTGTGTGCTGGACCATTCTCTACTCCAAGCGCTCTTATACCTTTGCAATAGACCTCTGCATCCAAGGCTGTATGTGATGCAGAAGTGTAGCCATCTGTGCCTCTAGTTTCTGGTCCCTAGCAAGCGGGACCAGCGCGGGGAAAAAGGCTGACCGAAAAAAGCACGGGGCAGTGCTACTACCCTGGATAGATTCGACCGGGGTAGTGTCATTGGAAGCAGCCTGCGTAGCCGTTCGAGTCTGTGCTACCGTATCATCCTTATTGGCACCAAGTGGAGGCAACTCTGGACGGGGCCCTCTTCGTGGAAACAACTCATTGGCCTCATCCCTGATGAGGCCGATATCAACAGTGCCCAGCGGGGTCTTGAGCTGATCAATGTGCCAGATGGGCACACCTACGGACCTGCACAAATAAAATATCATGCACGGGAAAGGGTAAGTAGTTGTATCCTTAGAATCCCTCTCATGCATGACCGCCTGTAAAATCCAGCAAAGTCCACCTCAAACCCGGCAATCATCGCCGCCATCAGTACTGCACGATCCCATGTGACTATATTATCAGTGGCTGTGGGGGAAAGTCAGTGGCAAACGATCAACCATAATAATTTCACCGTGAAGGTGAGGTTAGACCTCTTGATTGCTTCATTCAGCTCGGTTACCCAGTTAGCACCCTCTTCATCAACAGAAAAGTCCAGGCCATCCACCTCTTGGTGGTCTCTCTCAGCGATGGCTCAAGCAATAATTGGCCATCTTTGACAATTTGCCACCGATAGTCTAACTTGGCGGTGAGAGGGGTCCGGTTGACATTAACATCCTCGCCATATAGATACCGACGGATGGCAGGCAGGGAGATATCAACCGGAATGCCACGTACTCGGACATGCTCCAGTGGGGCCTGTTTGGCAGGGGAAGCCCGCCTATAAATTTGTGATCTGAGAGTAGCCACGTAGGAGGCGTAGAATTCTCGGACCAACTCTTCACTATAACGGCCCAACGAACGCGCTGTCTACTCCAGTCGATGTCTAGTGAAGATATGGTGGATCTCTGGAAAAGTCGGGAGACTTCTCGTAAGGACCCGCCTCTCCAATGTAAGGGTCCGTGTCATTAATCCTTTGTCATTCAGAAACATTGCGTCTGAATAAACTTGATACTGCTCGTCGACACACCATCGGTTGGGCTGGTCGCCAACCGGGGTGAGAGCACGAGTCGGTGAGCCAGGTGTGGATGCAGAACTGTCAGCCTCATCAGATGAGGCACATTGTGCAGCTGTGGCGGGTGCAGGGACCTCAGCAGATCCAGGGGATTCCTCCAACCACGAAACTTCTAAGGAGCTAGACGCTCCTTCTTCATTAGTAGCTGACCCAGAATGTGTGCTGGTTAGTGTGCGCTCCTCATCAGACTGGGAGGTAGTGACTACGCCGGACGCTACCTTTTTGGGTGTTGCTCTGGCAGCACGTACATCTTGGGATGGGGTGGAAGTGCCTGGGGGGACGTACTCGGGTTCACGCTCATCATCAAAGCCAATGACCTGGCGGGCAGACGGGGTGATACACTTTGATCGCCCACGTGCGTAGACTCGATCTTGTTTTTGTGCCATAATAGATAGTACCTATAAAGAATAACTATTAGTACTAGAAGGAGCAAACAAGACAAACAAAACGACACAAAATAAATAAAAGAGTCAAGATGTTATGACATTTCTATAGTAACAGTGAAACACAAAGGACCAGGTGACGCCTCGTCCTGAGTACGACGGACCGTCATGGGGTCCATCATGTATTACTTTAAACTATGTTTATGTGGAGACCCATGAAGGAAAATTTCTGACAAGTATGACGGATAAGAAGGACGGACCGTTGTGATTATGACGGTCCGTCGTCGATGACCGTCGTGGGACACTTAGAAAAAATTATGGAGACCCTTAGGAGAGGGGTCTCTGACCGTCATGACGGTTATGCAGGATGGACCGTTGAGGGTATGATGGTTCGTCGTAGATGTCCGTAAGAGTAAACTCGAAAAATGTTAGAGACCCTTAGGAATAGGGTCTCTGACAACCAGAACAGTTTTGCAGGTTGGACTGTCGTGGGAACGACGGTCCATCGCATGTGTACGTTGGAGGACACTTAGATAAAGTAAGACCCTGAAGAATAGGGTCTCTAACAACCAGAACGCTTGTGCAGGATGGACTGTCGTGGCAATGACGGTCCATCGCATGCGTTCGTTGGTGGACACTTGGTGAAATTTGGACAGTAGGGTGTTGGGGATGTTGGAACGGACCCTATGATGGTCCATCGTGGGTACGACGGTCCGTCATCGGGGTCTCGTTCTGTCATTCAGTGACAGAATTGGGGATGCCACAATCACCCCCAATGACCCAAATGGAATTTTTAGTGTTTTAACCTACATGTGTCTAATCCAAATACCTAGTAAACTATCAAGGATAAAGCATCTATTTGTAGAGTTTTAACAAGGAAATTTTGAGGATTCTCAACCTAGGTCAGATAGAATATGTATTAAAGAATGAACCCATCAATAAGAAATAGGCTTATACTAATTGATAAACAAAAATGCAATGTAGATGGGTAGAAATCAGAGACACATACCTGAGAATTTGAGAAATAAAAACGAGAAAGGTACTTGGTGATCAAGTAGAGAACCACAACAATAGACTCCGACTAGTAAAGAATGGATTTTTAGGATTTGGGGAATTTGGGAAAATGATCGGTAGAAAGAGTGGTTGGAAATTTGAAGTTGAAAAGGGAGGGAAATGGGAGGAAGAGGGAAGGAAATTGGTGAAATGAAGGGGTGGGTTTTTTAAATGTTAAGAATTTTAAAAAAAAACCCAGCAGGGTCGGGTGGGGTATGCTTCATTAATGACGTGACGAGTCCCAGATGACGGTCCATCGCATCTGTGATGGTCCGCCATTGGTTCCATCGCGTGTTCCCTAGTTTTGAAAATAACTGAAAGACGTACCTAGTACGACGGATTCATGCGACGGTCCGTCAAGTGCATGACGGTCCGTTTATGTATCCGTCAGTAAATGTTGCAGTGTGATTTTCTGCAGAATTTCCTAGTGATGTGCCTGCAAATTTAAAACCCATTAGTATAAAATGCTACCATTACTAGAAAGAAAACTATAAGTATTGGGTTGCCTTCCAACAAGCCTTGATTTAACGTCGCGTCACGACTGAGGATGCTTGATTACTCAGCCTTCGTCAAGATGGTATGCCTCGATCCCTTCATTTGCCAATTCAGTATGCCCAAAATAGGGTTTTATTTGTTCTCCATTCACCATAAACCGCATTCCCTCCTTGGTTTCTAACTCAACTGCTCCATGAGGGTATAATTAGGTAATCAAGTAAGGGCCATTCCGTTTGGACTTGAGCCTGTCCGGAAGCCAACACAACCTAGAACTGTCTAAAAGCACGAAATCCCCAACCATAAACTCTCGTTTTTCACTTTTTAGGTCATTATCCTTCTTCATGTTTTCTTTGTAGGATATAGCAGATACCGATTGGAGCTCACCACTCTGCCTCATAGACCTACAATTGATGAAGGTCGCTTCTTCATTGTTCAACCAAAAATTCATCTTCCCATTTTCCATATCAACTAAGGCTCTACCCGTTGCAAGGAATGGCCTAAAAAATAATAGGCACTTCAAAATCGACTTCACAATCAAGAATAACAAAATCTGCTAGAAATATGAACGACTCCACTTTTACTAGCACATCGTGGAGTATACTTATAGGCCTTTATACTGTTCGATCGACCATCAGTAGCCGCATCACAAAATGCTTTGGGTCACCCAAACCCAACTTCTTGTAAATCGATAGGGGCATGAGATTTATGCTTGCCCCCAGATCACATAATGCTTTCGCAAAATGTAATGAACCGACTGTACAAGGAATAGTGAACGTACCTGGATCTTCTTTCTTTTGTACGAGAGGTCTTCTAGCAATAGTACTACAATGCTACATTCTATCATTATCCTCGAAAGTGACCGATTTTTTCTTTGTAACCAGATCTTTCATAAATTTGGCATAATCGGGCATTTGTTCTAGAGCTTCTACCAAAGGGATATTGACAGAAAACTGCTTCAAATTGTTATAAAACGCTGATATTTACCATCCTCGGTCTTTTTCACTAATCTCTGAGGAAAGTGTGGTGGTGGTCTAGGCATGGGAATTACCTTTATAAGGACTTCTGCATCTTTTCCAGTGCTATATTAGGCTTCACCACTACCCTCTACCACCTTATTATTATTATCCTTTCTCACCTTTTCCTCATTAGACAGCATAGGTGGGTCACTGGTTTGCTTACCACCCCGAGTAGTGATTGCGATACAATGTGCATCATTTTTTGGATTTTGGACAGTTATTCTAAGAAGAGTGCCCGGTTGCCGTGTGCACAGTCGAAGATAATTGAGCCATTTGCAACTCGATCTGCTTAATGAAATTGCATGTGTATCGACTTTCTGCTCAATACCCACTAAATCACTCCTTAACTCTTTAATGTGCTCATCATTAGCATCGAACCTCCTCACCATTTTGTGCAACATATCCTCAACTCACTCCATACTATATCCACCATCCCTAGGAGTAACTTCACGATTTTGAGGAGGGACATAGGGCCCATTCCTATTATATTTATTACCATAGTTACCCCTGTTGAAGTTGTTGTCGCGGTTGTAGTTTCCATCTCGGACATAATGACCCTCTCGGTTATAGTTAGCATAGATCCGACCATGGTTCCCTTGACCTTGACGCCAATTATCCTTATTTGAGCCTTNAACCCCCCCCCCCGTCTGCTCATTTACTTTATAGGAATCCTCTTCATAATAGCATTCATCATTTGGTGGTGGTTTAGACAAGTAGTTTAACTGCATTTATCTTTTCATCACCCCCAGTGATATGTTTTAATATCAACCCAAGCTCAGTTCTCATTTGAGACATCTCTTCACGAATCTCATCTGTGTCTGGGTTGTTAGTGGATTGCACTGCGAAGGTGTTTCTCCCAGTATCTGACTTCCTAGTACTACAAGCTTTATTGTTCCGGGCGATTTTCTCTAACTTTTCAGCAATCTCAGCATAAGGACACTCCCCATAAGAACCACCCGCTATAGTATCCAACACCGCTTTATAATTATCATCCTGTCCCCGATAGAAGTATTCCTTCAGTGCTCATCATCTATGCGGTGCTTGGGGACGCTTCTATAGAACGAGGTGAATTTATCCCAAGAACTACTAACTAACTCTCCTGGTAGTGCCACAAAGTTGTTCACTCTGTGTTTGTGGTTATGTTTCTTGGAGACCGGGTAGTAGTGTGCTAAGAAAACATCCCTTAGTTGGTTCCAAGTGAAAATTGTGTTGTAAGGGGGCTCAGTGAACCAAATAGTAGCCTCTCCCTTTAGTGAGAGAGGAAACACTCTTAGCCCTATTACATCCAAGTCGAAGTCAGGCCTCCCTACACAGCTTTTACACACTGCCCTTACCTTAGGTATTTGGGCATGTGGATCCTCAGAAGGTAGCCCTGAAAACAAATCTCTGGCAGTGAGCATTTGCATCAGGCCAGTAGTTACAACAAAGGTGTGGCCTGGTGGTAGCGGGGGAAAAACAAGTGGTCTATCAGAATCTGCTATGTTGTTATAGCCTCTGTAGTATTCTTGGGGCCGTGGAGCGGGATTTCGTCCCCTCTGTTGGTTTTGACACTGAGCATCGGGTAACAACTAACAATGAACATCAACCGGAGCTGGTATGTTCTGGTTTGGATCATCATCATTAATACCCAAGTTGCGATTCATGTTGCGTAGTGTACGCTCTAATTCATGATCGTAGAGAAACAAGGGTTTTCTTCCTTTCTGTGTATTTGGCATACAAGGACGATAGTTATGCTAGAATAAAAACCAATGGAACAAAGTAAAATCAAGAAAATATTGACTAAACTATAGTATTAAGTGTAAGTTAATCTAAAAGCTACTTTTTCAGGCAACGACGCCAAAATTTGATACGCTCAAACTTACTTCTCAAATAAGAAGTAAAGCGGTCGTATCAAGTAAAGAACCCAACTAATTAGATTGGGATCGTTCCCACTAGGAAAATAGTTGAGACTTAACTTCAATCTATTATTACTACTATTTAGTCAATTATTTCTTTGGAAAATAAAGACAATAAAAGGGGGGGTTTTATTTTCGAATGAATGAAAATAATTAGCTAAATCAAAGTAGACAACTAACATATTCAAATGTTGGAGTTAAATCAATTAATAAAAGTAACTACAGTTTATGTGTTCCCCACAGGTTCTTAACCTGATAATTCTAACTATAACAATTCTTTCCTATTATCTTGCATTCAATGTAATAAGATATGTATTTCTAAATCCTTGGTCCGGCATATAGAAAATTTCACTCCGCACCTTGGTCCGGCTACGCGTGTTGCTATACTAACCCTTATCTTTACCTCATACTAAGCATTGTATTTGATAGTTGACTATGTTATTACCTCTTACCAATCAATACTAGCCTATTAGATAGTATACACTAAATCTATGTTGATAATTCTTTTCCTATTATCTACCTCCTTTGTCCGGCAAGTAGCATTAAGGCGAGTTCTAACGTTGGTCATCCTTTATAAAGATTTCTAAGCGAAAGAATTATCAATAAATGCAAGACACTATTCTAGAATTGTTATTTTAGTTAGGTTTTACCTCATTATTCGCCTATGGGTCCCACAACCCTAGTTATGGAGTTTAGTTACCCATAGTCATAATCACAATATTCAAATATGTATTATAAGAATTTATGCACTTACTTCAATGAGAAAAAATAAAATCCAGAAATTTACTTGATTAATCGACAAGATCACCAACAATCAACTCCAGAGAAAAGTGTAATAAACCAAAATGTAATAATAATCACCAAGTCTTATCCACAAAAGAAACTAAAATAATCAAGTGTCTAACTATAAGAGTGTCTAATAACCAAAGAGTCTAACCCGCAAAACAATGTTTTTCGAACTATTTATAAAAAACAAAAACCTAATAAAAAAAGGACTCTATTTGGTAGAAATCTGTCAAAACACGGCTGGGTCGACGGACATCGCGACGGGTCATCATGGTCACGATGGGTCGTCATAGACTCCGTCGTCCCATACTTTGCAAATTCTTCTACTGCTCTCTTCATTATCCTCGACGGCAGGTGTGACGGATCATCACGGGCACAACGGTCCGTCAAGGGTGTCCGTTCCATAACACTTGAACACTTGGAATTTGGGTACTGGACTACTTCCTTGATCTTCATGACGAACCAGCAGGACGGACCGTCTTGGCTACGACAGTTCGTCACGCACTCCGTAACCCCACACTTGGTCAGACTTCCCCATCTTCCTTCAGCACCTTCGCTACGATGCCACCTACGGACCGTCACGGGCATGACGGACCGTCACAAGCTCCGTAGGTGGTACTTTTCTGCATTTCTTCCTCAAAAACCTCCGCATTCATCTTTTAGATAGTTTTGCTGCAAATAAAGAGAAATTTACATAAGAATTAATACAAAAAGGCTTTTGGACACACTAAACTTAGGAAAATACATTAAAAATACTGTGAAACCACAGTATATCAAACGGCGCAAAAATTTGGTACTCTTATACTTCTTTCCGAGAAGTAAATTGGAGTGTATCACAACTACTACCTCAAGACATGCTTGGATGATTTTGAAAACTGTGTTTCAAGATTCCACGGAGGTAATTATTGTGAAACTACATCTTTTCATCGTGATTTTGAATCATTGTTCATGAATAACAATGAATTTTTGCAAGACTTTTTATAAAGAGTTAGTAGAAGTGTAAGTCAAACAAAATCATATGGTGAAGGGACAGGTGATAAAATTGTAGTTTCAAAAGTAAGAAGTTTACCTCCAAAGTTAAATCATGCGGTTGCAACCAGAGAGGAATCAAATGACTTATCTATGTTTTCATTTGATAAACTAATGAGCTATTTGCAATCGCACGAGTCATGAATCAATAAGTCAATAAAGTGAACTGAAGAATTGGCTTTTCTAGTAAAGGAAAATCATCCAATTTCAAAATTAGAAGTCGTTAGAACAAAGAGCACAAGGACATCAGAGGATATTTAGAGGCAGAGGACGTGGTAGCGGCAGAAGCCAATCTGGGTGAACAGATAGCCGAGAAGGGTGGTGCAGTGTTACAATTGTCATAGGTTTGTCCATATAGAAGCTAACTGTTGGTATAAAAAGGATCAAATTATTTATGCCGTGGAAGAGGAAGAAGAAAATGTTCTTTTCATGGATCGCTCTACCACCATTGATTACAAGACTGATGTTTGGTTTGTAATGAAAAGGATTTAAACAGTAAGATGAGACAAAAAAAAAGAGGAGAGTTTGGCTTGATGATAACAAGGGAATTCAAGTCTAAGGTGAAGGTACTATTGCTCTCTAGACTAGTAACGGTAAAGTGAAACTTATTAAAAATCTGTTATTTGCTTCAAGTTTGGCACATAACTTACGAAGTGACAATTGTTGAGATGTGGATTCTCTGTCTTGTTTGATGATAACTCCTGTGTTATTAAGACTAAGAAATCTAGTCAAATCTTAGAAAATATTAACATGACAAATAGTAAATGTTTTCATTTGAAGTTTCAAAATTGAACAAGCCTTGATTATTAAAGAGAAAAATCTTGACGAAGCTAAGTTGTGACATTTGTGACATGGACACTTGAATATGAATGGATTGAGATTACTAATTCAAAATTAGATGGTTCACGGTTTGCCAAATATATAATCTGTTGAAAATACATATGAATGTTGTATATATGGCAAACAACATAGAAACACTTTTCCTGTTGGAAGATCCTTAAGAGCTATTAGCTGTCTTGAAATTGTTCATGCAGATATATGTGGTCCAATGACCACAAAATCTCTTGTTGGTTATCGGTATTTTCTATTACTAACTGATAATTACAGTCGGATGAGTTGGGTAAATTTTTTGAAGCACAAATCAGAAACTTCTGCAAGCTTCAAAAAATTCAAGGCGTTGGTTGAAAACGAAGTTGGCAACAAATTTAAGGTTATGTCTACCGATAGAGGAGGTGAGTTCTATAACAAAAATTTAAGTTATTTTTTGAAGAAGGGGAATTCACAAGGAATTGACTGTGTTGAACTTAACACGATTGAAAGCTCAAAAATCACAAGACAAATAACACGGAATGAATGGAAGAGAATAGAAACTGAAAAATAGCGTGCAGAGAAGTTTCTGAGTTCATTATTCAATACTAACTAGACTAATATAGACTTACAGAATTTGAGTGTGTGGAATATTAATCCCACTAACCACTAATTAGTTTCAGTAAACCAATTTCCCTAAACTCTAGGAAAAGAAATCTGCACTACTACAAAGTAGGAAAAGCAATCATGTGCTAACAAAACTATATTGTAACAACTATTATAAAAGAGTTCCTTCTTGAGTACGATCAACCTCAAGACCAAGAAAATGAGTTAGCTGTCCAAGTTCTTTCATATGAAATAGCAAACATAAATTTTCCTTCATTTGAGCAATTTCTTCTTCATTCTCACCAGTTACAATGAAATCATCGACATACACTAGTACTATGGAGAGCTTCCCTACATCGAACTTGACAAACAAGCTTGAATCTACATATGTAATCTTGAGTTAAAAATTCAACAATTCTACGTACCAGTGCCTTGGCGATTTCTTCAATCCATAGAGCGCCTTTCGCACCTTACAAACATACCTAGATTGCTTTTGATTCTTGAAGCCCATTGGTTGAGACGTGTAAATCTCCCGACCCATCGCCCCATGTTAAAATGCATTTTTGAAATTCATCTACCACAGATTCCTATCTTTGCTCGCGGCAAGTGCAATTAAGATTTGCACAATTTTAAACTTTGCCACCAACTAAAGGTTTCATCATAATCCAAACCATATTCTTGAGTAAATCCCCGAGCTACCAAACGAGCTTTATGCCTCTCAATCAATCCATCTGTGCGGCGTTTTATTTTATAAAACCATCTGCATGATATAGGTTTCACATCTTTTGGCTCCGGTACAAGTTCCCAAGTTTGATGTTGTTCTAATGCAATAATATCTTCCTCCATTTTTCTATTCCACGCTACGTTTTGAGCTTCTTCTTCAAAGCTTTTGGTTTTTTTCCCGATTCGTCTTCTGTTATTGGTGCATTGGCATATTTGGCGTTTTGCCTTAGAATTCGTTCTTACCTTCTTGTCTCAGAATGTGGAACAACGGGCACTTCTCCTTCATTAGTTTCACTGCCTTCATATGTTGGCTGGTGAACAATTGATTTCTCAAAGTTATGAGTTGAACCGTGTTCAACATCTGCATCTTCACTTGATCGAAAATAACGCGATTTGCAACTTATTTTTTAGATCTATCAGGTCTGGTAATATCTCTTTTTCCACAGACCACTATGAAGAGAAATCATTAAATAGAACATGTGGTGATGTATAACACCTTCAAGTTGTAGGGTCACTACATTTCCACCCTTTTCTTTGATTATCATAGCCTAAAAAAAATTATCTAACAACTTTCATGTCTGATTTGTTACATAACTGATAAGGTATAAAAACATAGCATACACATCCAAATACTCGCAAATAATTAACATTAGCTATCATATTCCACAACTTTTCAAAAGGTGGAGAACCTAACCTTTGTTGAGGAAGTCTATTCATGACATATGATGCAATCCTCATTTCTTCTGCCCAAAATCTTCTTGGGACATTCTTGGCATGTAACATAGTGCGACATATTTCTACTAAATGCCTATTAATCTTCCTCTCTACAATGCCATTTTTCAATGGCATGCAAGCACAACTATATTGATAGAGAACTCCGAATTCCCTTAGGTATTGAGAGAACTCAACTGAGTTGTATTACCCTCCATTATCTATTCTTAAACAACAGATTTTCTTGCTGACTTCTCCCTTTAAAATTCCCTTGAACTCTTTAAATTTAAAAAAAGAATACGATTTTTCTTTCATAAAGAAAACCTTAACATACCTAGAGAAATCATCAATAAAGGTCGCCATTTACTTCATTCAACCAATTGATGATTGTTTTACCGGTCCAACCACATACTAATGAACTAATTGTAGTGGTTCATCGGCTTTAAATTTTGATTTTTCAAACGGCAGCTGGTGAGCTTTACGGTACTGACATCCTGCACAAACAACGTCTTGTTTTACTTAAAGTCTGGAAAGACCCTTGACCATTGAATTCTTCATCATCACAGTTAGCTTGGAATACCTCAAATGAGTCAATCTCATGTGCCACAAATCTGAAGTGTCATTATTTTTTTGTCCTCCTACATATGCAGACTTTACGGACATCAATTTACTTGGAATACCTCAGATGAGCAAATCTCATGTGCCACAAATCTGCAGTGTCATTATTTTTTGTGCTCTCTACATATGCAGACTCTACGGACATCACATAAGTTGATTCTGATCTTCTCCCTTTCATAATTGGCTTTTCCAGGTTCTTGAGATCTTGATATATCCTCATGTCATTAGGACGAAATATAACATAGTTTCCACTTTTTGTTAATGGTGACATTGGAAGCAAATTTTTCTTCATACTAGGAACATGGTAGTTATTTTCAAGTGACGTCTGGTTGGCCCCTTGTTGAAGAGAAACTAACATCTTACCAATATGAGATTTCGGTAGTCTTGAATTGTTGGTTTTCACCACAACTCGACTACCCTTGTACATTGATGGGTTCTGCAACTCTTGCTTATCGCCTGTCATATGATTTGCACAACCCGAATAAACGATCCAGTCATTCTCATGATAAATTGATTTAGATGTTGTCTTTGTAAGTACTAAATGCTCCTCTTTAATAGCAAAAAAGGCTTCAACATCACCAACACTATTCTCGTTTGGATTTGAGGTAGCTGTATTACTTCCCACTAGATGTTTCTTAAACCAACAATCCTTTTACATATGACCCTTCTTCCCATAATTGTAACACTTCCCATCGAATCATTTATCGTTCCATTGATTCTTTCGAACTCCCTTTGAGCGAAATTTTTTATGTATCTGAAACTTTTCTTTTTTGAACAACTAACATCTTGATGCTTGATGTTCCTACTTCTGTTGGTGTAGAGGGCTTCTTCCTCATTCTTCACCGACAGTCCGACCATTTGCTTTGCCATGGCTTCTTTACCAGCTAGCATATTCTAAAATTCCACAAATGATGGTTGTGGTTGCTATCCCTGTATAACAATATGAAATCCTCTTAATTTAGGTTTCAAACCATGAATAATTATTCGTTTTACCCTAGTTTCTCTAATTGGTGCAGTAGGATCCAAATATTAAATTTGACGGCATATGTTTTTTACTCTGTGGAAGTGTTGTGAAACCGTTAAATCACATTTACCTGATGATAACATTTCATTCTTCAAAAGTTGCAGTCTTGCACCATTCTTCTTTGAGAAAAGTACAACAAGTAGGTCCTATGCTTCTTTTGGTGATTTAGCATCATAGACATGTTCCAACACATCCTCATCGATTGTTGTTTTAAGCGCAAAACATCGCTTTTCCTACTTTGATCTAACACTTTCTCAATGTTCCATTTGCATCCTCAGCCTCTACTGGCTTTGATACCAAATGTTGATCTTAACACGATGTAAAGCTCAGAAATCACAAGACAAATAACATGGAAAGAAAGGAAGAGAAAAGAAACCGGAAAAAAGCGTGCAGCGAACTTTCTGAGTTTATTACTAAATTCTAAGTAGCCTAATATAGCCTTACATAATTTGTGGAATCCTAACCCCACTAAACAACTGATTAGTTTCAGTAAACCAATTTTCCTAAACTCTAGGAAAATAAATTTTCAATACTAAAAACTAGGAAAAGCAATCATGTGCTAACAAAACAATATAATAATAACTAACTATAAAATAGCTACTGCACACACTTAGTAAGACTGAAAAATTAGTTGATGTTGCACGACTTTAACAGTTTGGACCTTACACTCCAGAGAAAAATAAGATTACTGAGAAGAATCATCAAACTGTATCGTAGATGGCCAGGATAATGCCAAAGAGTAAAGATCTTCCGAATCAGTTTTAGGCTAAGAATGTTCATACTTGTGTTTATCTGCTTAACATCTCTTTGAACAAAGCATTCATGGGTCGGATACTGCAGTTTTTCTGCTTACCATCTCTCTGAACAAAGCATTCAAGGGTCGGATACCTTTTGAAATTTGGAAAGGTAAAAAGTCGTGGGCAAGTCATTTGAGAATTTCCTTTGTATTGCATGTGCTCTAAGAAATTCTCAACATCATAAAAAACTTAATGAAAAGTCTGAAAAATGCATCTTTTTCGGATATTTGCTTGAATTTATGGTTTTTAGATGGTATAATTCCACGAATGGTAAGGTGATTATCCGGAGAGACAATGTATTTGATGAAAACACTTATTGGAAATGGGACAACAACAATAAAAGTTGACAAGTTACAAAAGGAGATTAAGTCTTTCCTAGTGAAGAAGTTAGTCAATCTCTTGCTTATAGTTAGTCTCTTACTAATACACCAAGCCACTCTTTAGGAAACTCCAGAGACACAAGTCCAAGATGTTCCAGCCCAACATTGATGGTCCCTAACTCAGAAGGTTCTAGTGAAACTCATCCACGGATGTTTAGATCACTTTCAGATATTTATGAAACATGTACCTTTGCTCTATTTGGTGAAGACCCAACTAGCTTTTAGGAAGCTTCAATAAAAATGGAACATAGGTGGGTAATGGAACAAGAGCTTATGGCAATAAGGAAGAGTGGGACATGGCACTTGGTGGACCTACCAGATGCAAAAAATATTATCAGAGTAAACTGGGTGTTCAAGACAAAGTACCATGTTGATGGAAGTGTTCAGAACACAAGGCTAGATTGGTCACAAAAGGATATCCGCAACAATAGGGTATTGACTTTGATGTAACTTTCTCTCTAGTTTCTCTCTTTGAAACAGTAAGAATCCTTTTATCTTTGGATGTACAATAAAAGTGAAGGTTTATCAGTTTGATGTTATGTATGCATTCCTTAATGGTGATTTTGAATAAAGACTGCATATAACACATCAATATGGTTATGTGGAAATAGGAAAGGAGAACAAAGTATACATGTTGAGGAAAGCACTCTATGGGTTAAAACAAGCTCCTCGTGCATGGTACAACAAAATTGATTCACATTTCGGAGAAAATGGTTTTAAACGATGTCAGAACGAGACAACTTTATATGTGAAGAAATATGAAAAAATGATCTATTGTTAGTGTGTCTGTATGTTGATTATATGAGTTCATCTTACTCTCTTGTATGTGATTTTAAATCTTCGATTAAGAGAACATTTGAAATAAAGGATTTGGGAGTGTACATTGCATTATTTGCTTGGACTTGAAGTGAAGCAGGAAGAAGATGTAATTTTCATATCCCAAAGGAAGTATGCCACCAATCTTCTCAAAAGATTTAACATGCTTAACCGAAAAAAAATGGCATCTCCTACGATTGTAAATGGGAAGCTGCAACTTGATGATGGTATTGAAAAAGCATACAGAAGTTATTTTAGATGTTTAGTTGGAGTCTTAATTTATTTGACGTACACTCGTCCTGAAAAATCATTTTCTGTTGGAATGATTTCAAGGATTTTTAATAGGCCTTCGAAGCATCATCTTGGAGCAGCTAAAAGAGTCTTGCTCTATGTTGCTGGAATTACGGGATATAGACTACGGTACTTTCGAAGTTTGAATTTTAATATCTATGATTTTTCATATAGTGATTAGGCAGGGAATGTGAATGATAGAAAGAGTGTTTCTGGACATCTTTTAACTCTTGTTTCTGCAACTATTACTTGGAGCTCATTGAACAATAAACAACAACGTTGTCTTCTTCTAAGGTTGAATATTTTGCATCAACATCTTTAACATGTCAAGTGTTGTGGCTGAGCAAATTACTTGCTGATCTTTATCACGAAAAAAAGGGAGCAAAAAAAAATTTTGTGATAATTTATTAGCAATTGCAATGGCGAAAAATCATGTTTGTCATGGAAGATAAAAGCACGTATATATTCGGCATTGCTTCATCCGTGACCTGGTTGCAGAAGTGGTGATTGAGTTGATGATTTGTAGCACGGAAAAAAAGGTAGAACATATTCTTACTAAAGCATTTCCTCAGACAAAGCACAATTACATTATGTTATGCCTTGGAGTATGTGATTTTGAATGAACGGGGAGTGTTGAGAATTGATTAAACAAAGATCTATGTTACTGAGTAAATAAGTCTTTTACTAGAGTTGAAAGACTCTTTATTTGCTTTATTTGGTTGCTATTTTTTCTGAAACTTTCCTAGTTTCTAGTCAAGTGGAAGTCATGGAGAGAAATTATCTTCCTGACTTTGTAAGCCTATAAAGACAGATTTTTCTAGTTAATAAAGAAGGCACTTCTACAAAGTATTTCCTGCATCTTGTTTGTGCAGCTCTAAATTTTGTAGTTATCCTCTGTTTTTCTTACAGCAACACACACACCAGATTCAATCCTCAACAAAAACAATCATAAATAAGTTCAAAATAATCAACAATAAGTGAAAAATAATTTAATGGTACTCAAAGACATATTTCAAAATCAAACTTCAACAATAAATTATTTGAGTTATATTAAGTGAGCAAGAATACAATGTAACTAATGCTAAAACTAGAAATCAATATTCATTAGATAGTCACAAAGTTCATTAACTCAGTAAGGAAGTCTCCGATTACCCGCAAAAAATAATCATCATCTCATTTATTCGAGACCTCCATAACCATTACCCCTTATTTAGACTAATAATAGTCCAAACCTATCAAATTATGAGTTTGTCCTCCATGAAAGTCTCTGAAAAATCATAAATTGCTCTCCTATGCTCCTTAAATCGTTGGGAGTTAAATAATAAATCAAACTTACAAGCAGGAGTGGCAAACGAGCGAGTCGAGTCGAATATGAGTCGATTAAAAAATGAATAAAACAAAAATAGATAAGTTACCCGACTCGACTCATATATTAAATGGGTAAAACGAGTTCACCTAATGAATATTATGGATACCATATTACCCATATTATATTAGAGATCTTGTTAAATGCTTTCAAAAGAAAATATATATTTTCTTTTGAAAGCATTTAACAAGATCTCTAATATAATATGGGTAATATGAATGGATACCCATATTAGTATACCCATTGTGTCACCCTTACTTACAAGTGAATACTATTTCAGCAAAAATAATTTTGCAAAATCTGTCACGGATATGAACTCGTTGGATATAAAATAATGTTCCATAGCGGTTGAAGTAATTTGAGTGGATAGACTTCCCCATAATAGAATTTCCCTCGTTGCTGCAATAACACAAAATCCTCAGTAGTGCGAGCTTTATGGATGCACACATGCAACCCTCAATCGCAAGTGTAGACTAAAGCTCTTAGGTGCAATTGCACCCAAAAATCAACCCATGAAACTCATTCAGAACATAATACAAACGAACCTCAAATGCAACTTGACTAAAAATCACATTTTTGACATGTTACAATCATTGAAACATGTTGTGTATTGAATGTTGACCAATCTCAACTTTAAGCTTTTTAAACCTCAATTTTCCATCCAGTATCTTCAATACTCTTGAATTGTTTGATACAACAACTTATTATGAAAGATGAATTTATGAAGATATATATGCATGTTTCCGTATGAAATTGATGAACATGATTTAAAGTTGCTTTGAGAGTAAAACATCAATGTTGTTGTTATTGTTACAGTGAAAATATTTCACACAAACATGATTTGAAACAATTAACTCACATAAAGGGTTCATAAGGTTAAAAAGTTTTCTTACATGAGATGAATCAAGTTTAAGGAGCATTCTAATGAATTCTAGATTGGATTGGCTACTTGATGTGTCTTTCATGGATGATAATATGAGCGGCAATCACCCAAGTCCCTTAATGAAAAGACAAGTTAAGACTAATGACATTTCCGGTGGATTTATGCTTAGCACCGAGTGGACAAGTGGTGCATGTCCCATAACTATGTTCAACCGTAGGTTTGTGTTACATAGAAATTATCTAGTTGATCCACCAAATCTAAAAGTTTATGGTTCTTACCTTGACAAGTAAGGACATGTCCTTTTGGAGTGGGATAGACACTGGATTTCATGTTATAGCTCACATAGACAATATGTTTGTTAATGGCTACTTCCAATAATTATGAACTAAGATTACCTCAAGAAGTATCTCACATGTATTTTAAAGATAATTTGACTTACGTTGACCCTGATCACGATTATGTTTTTTAACCTTTTATGTTATGGATTATCTTGGCATTGAATGTCCTGTAAATTGCTTTTTAGCATGATTTGATAACTCTTATGGATTACTATAATACCTAGTACATTCTATGTACTAACACACTCTTGCCTACATTGTTTTCCCCAAATGTAGGGTTTGACACTCCTATTCCGCATATTATTGGCTAGTGGATACCTTTACAGATTTTAAAGATTTGTGAGTCCTCGTGTTTCAAGGATCGAGACTCTTTTTTTTATGTCTTTTCTTTCGGATGTTGTATGTGATGTATGGGTTACGTCCCAATCACTCTTTTTAGGTAATAGTTGACTTGAAGCTTATGTTTAAGACTTTTGCTACTATTTGTCAAACTCTTATTATATACATTAAGCTATCTTTTGAACTCTTTAAATTTTATTATCTAGTATGATGCATGCTAAGTGACTTGTGTAAGGCTTCTCGTTGTCCAATAAGCCATGTTATTTTTTTAGGTTAACTATAAATACAAATTTTAAATAACAATAATAATTTATAAAATTTTAGAATTATTGAATTTTGTGGTGCTGACACAAATGAGTTTAAACATCTATACAACGGCCCACTCTTGTATTTTTATTGCTTCCACGTAGTTTTGTTTAATTATACTTTTGCTTACCATTTTCGATTTTGACTTGCCACGATATTGAAAATTTTTATAATATTAATTATAAAAAGATATTTTTGATATTCTCCTATGGTTAGTCTACTTTTTTTCCGAATAAATTATTTATTATTTAAAATTAAATAATAAATAATGAAACTTTGTTTAGACCTCAGTACTTATTTTCCAAATAAAGTTTTGACTTTTATGAAGAGTTGTGAATTTTATGAAAATTGTGACTTTTATGAGAGGTTGTGACCTTTCCAAATGGTTGCAACTTTTCCAAAGAGTTGTGACCTTTCCGATAAGGCACAATAAATATTTATTCACACTACCCTCTGTTATCTATATATAGAGGGATTTGCTGCCATTATTATTTGAAAATATTTTCCCGTTGGATAGGTGAATTCAATTACATTGATTAAGCTTCTTATAAAGTTTTTTATATCCCTAAAAGTTTTCATTCTCCTATTTCATGGGAGCTTAATCTTTACTATAACTCGTAGTGATTAATGTAAGTATGACAACACTTTTTGCTATTTTGGCGACTTTTTTCTTTTAACTTTGTTAAAAGTTATACAGAAGATGATTGAAAATTGATCTTATCTTTTGTCCCTTTTACAAGTTTCTTCATATAAACAAAGAAAATTGATTTTGATTGCAATGTCATGTTACTACTCTTGCACCTTTAATTCCACAACTCATAACTTTGTTGAAATGGTTGAATTTATTAAATTTGGTTTTTTAGTAAACAAAACTTTTATTTCTGCCACTATTTTTTTTTTGCTGTAGAGGAATCGAATGAAATACATTTATTGAAATTCTTATGAACCTTTTTCATTCCGCATTTTCCATGAAACTTAATCATTTAGTATAGGTCATATTACTGAATAATCATATGTAAGTTTAATAAAAAAAGTCCAATCGCGTGCGAAGCACAAATAATTTACCTAGTATATATATATATATATATACTAGG